>NW_021621002.1:4686093-4687516 GCF_004785775.1 Grammomys surdaster | reverse complement strand
GGCGAAGAGCCCTCTTCGGATGGCCAGAGGAAGACGCGCAGATGGGGCGCGAGGTCCTTACCCGCTGCAAGGCTGCCCACGGGCCGCCGCCGGCCGCTCCAGTACCAGAGGCCGGAGGCTGCTCCCCGGAACCCCAAGGAGGATGCCATGCTGCCCCCGCCCCGCCTCCGCGCCGTGACCTCCGCCGCCTCCCACTCGGCCTGTGGACTGCGAGTGTGCGCAGCGGGGAAGTCCCGCACCACCGCAAGGACAGCTCGCGCACGCGCTCTCCTGGCCCTGCTTGGGCTCCGCCCAGCGTGGGGCGGAGCACTGTGTTGAGAGGCGAGGCCGGAGAGTCGGGAACGGACCAATCAGGATTCCCAAATCCACAGACGCCTTGCCTTGCCTCCGGCTCAAGCTTGAGTTTACAACCTTGGGATGGGAGAATTCTTGTTTACCCAAAAGCTGAGGGGTGTGTGGGCGGCGGTGGCTGTCGCTCACTACCGCCTCCTCTGAGCACCTGCACTCAGCAACTGCCTCTTCACAGGGCTGCTAACTGTGTTTCTTCCTCACAGTCAAGAACCGCAGCTACTGCAGTATTTAAGGAAAGAGCAGAAATTTCGTGTTTCCTAGTATAGGGACTCATTTTTAACTTCAGGAATAAATACATGGATCGCCCGGAGTTAACATATATTTTCAGCGTCTATTGAAACACAATCACAGAATCTACCATGTGTCTAATAACTGATATCTATGTAATATATGACTCAACGGTTTTTCCAATCACATTTGAAAAGTAGTAGGGAAGTAATTTAACAACATTGTTCTCTTTGAAGAGTAGAATTTCTAGGAATTTACTGAGTTCCAGGAAATTCGTCTTTAATGTTTAAAAATTCTACAACCTGCATCTTTTGAAATCAAAATCTAATGGTACATTTAAACCCAGAGAGTCGATTATAAAAACAGATATTTTGCTGATCTTTCCTTATTTGGATATTCGGTATATTTTGGTGGTTTAAATAAGCATGGCCCCCATAGACTCATGTGTTTGAATGCTCGGCCAATAGGAGGTGTGACTTTATTGGAGTAGGTGTGGCCTTGTTGGAGGAAACAGGTCACCGTGGAGACCAGCTTTGAGGTCTCACATATGCTCAAACCACAGCTAGTGTGACATACAGTCCCTTTCTGCTGCTTTCGGATCAAGATGTGGAACTCTCAGCTCCTTCTCCAGCACCATGTCTGCCTGGATGCTGCTCTGCTTCCGGTCATGATGGCAATGGACTAACTCTCTGAAACTGTAAACCAGCCCCAATTAAATGTTTGTTTGTTTGCTTGCTTGCTTGCTTGCTTGTTTTTTGTTAATAAGAGTTCATGGCAGGACAGCCAGGGCTACTCACAGAAACCCTGTCTCGAAAAACCAAAAAAAAAAAAAAAAAAAAAAAAA
>NW_021621002.1:4599621-4685993 GCF_004785775.1 Grammomys surdaster | reverse complement strand
GGATTTCTGAGTTCGAGAGTTCGAGGCTAGCCTGGTCTACAGAGTGAGTTCCAGGACAGCCAGGGCTACTCAGAGAAACCCTGTCTCGAAAAACCAAAAAAAAAAAAAAAAAAGAGTTCATGGTTCTAGTGTCTCTTCACAGCAATGAAACCCTAAGTAAGACAGTATACATACTTGAATTTCTGTTCCTTAGGGATAATCGCAAAGCATTTTATTTCCGCTGAAGGATTTTCATCTTCAGTACACCAAAACAAGACTTGTAACCTTCGAAGAAAAGTAGGCCAGGAGGAAAAAATGGGGCTTAGGGGGGATAGGAAAACCAAGATGTTTACCTTCCATCCTCAAAAAAAAAAAAAAAAAAAAGCAAAACAAACCAAAAACAAAAAATATGTTTCGTTTTGTTAATCCATTTTCCTTGTGTTGTATTCATCCAACCTAAAAAGCAAAATCAAGAGATTCAAGTTTGACCTTTAAAAACCAAAAGCCTCTTCCTAGTTACCCACAGGGCTGATAAAAGGAAAACTAAGATGGTCGAAAATTTCTTTGCAGGCCCTCGGGGTCTAGAGGAAAACAATTCCCTTCTCTGCACCCTTCCAAACAGTCCTCTGCCCCGCCCCAATAACAGAAAGGGAAGTCCGAGGTGAAGGGAAAGTAAACAAAACAAGCATAAACAAATAAATAACATTGTAGCTACTGGACAGTCTCTTAGATTTGGTACTTCCATCCCTAATAGGGCTGATTGGTTTCTGGAGCATTTCATGTCTCTCTCTTCTGGTTTCCTTAGGTTTTACTGGGATGGATTTTCTGCAAGCAATAAATGTGTCCCTACAGGTTTCTATATTTAACTGCTGAAGTGAAGTCTGCTTTCCAGCTATGTCGACCCCCACAGCAGAGCTGTTTACGACACAAGACAACACATCAATTCATCTCTGCAGCTCCTTGAGTTAATATCCCAGTCCTCCTGAGATTTTACACCCAATCAGATTGCTTCTGTCATTTTTATTGTGGGCTACTGTTTTTGTTTCTCTGGGTTGTTTATGGGGCTCTTTTCTCGAAAATGAGTTATTTCTTACAAAAGGCCGTCTCTTGTGAGCACCATCCTCCTAGGAGTAGAAAGAATAAGAGACTGTGGGGGTGCAAGCGGAGCACCACTTGTGTGTGGTTTGGTTCAGTTTGGTTTGGTTTGGCTCTGGCTACGGAACTCACCCAATATTGAAAGTTTGATTCTATTTGTTTCAATGTCACAAAGAGATAAGTCATAATTTTAATTTATTCCCGTATCCTGTAGACTATCGTCTCCTCCCAGAAACTCTGAATTGCTTCACAAAGGATTTTCAAAGGTGGCTTTTCCTAAGTGTTGCGACTTTGTTAGCATTTCTTACTATTTGAAGGTATTGTTATATTTGAAAAGCAATTTACTGTCTATGGGTAGACTTGGGAGGTTGGGGAGGGTAGGGATTTAAGACAGGGATTGGCCTGGAACATTGGCCTGGAACTTGCTATGTAAACTAGGATGGCCTTGAATTCATAGAGATCCAACTGCATCTGCCTCCTAGGTGCCGGGCTTAAAGATGTACATCACCATACCCTGCCCATTCTATGACTCTTTATGTACCTAATATATCCCAGATCAAGAGCTGGAGAGACCAAATGAGAGAACCAGAGGAAGCCTTGTTAGGTCTCAACCTTGGGACAAATGGCTAACTGAGGTACTGAGGGGTCTTTTAACATCAAAGCAGATTCTGGCCAACAGGTTCTTCCAGCATCTCTCAGTACCTATTAGGGTCATCCTGGTTGGTATACCTAGCTCTCCACCTTAAAGGCTTCAGCCCAGGGACTGGCTGGGCTGCCCTTCCCCCAGCTGCTCTTCCCTACATAACCCAACCATTCTGTTTACACAGTCCTTTTACCTTTTGCCTCTTGGTCTCCTGGCTTCTGGCTCCCCTCTCCCCTCTCTCCCCTCCCCCTCCCCCCTCCCATATCCTTACATGGCCCAGCTCAGTACACTACTTATGTCTGCTCTGGACACTCCCAGACGTCTCTGCCTCAGCCTGTGCTCACCCTTCTAGCAGTAATAAAAACCTCAACCCCTACAAAGTAGTCATGTCTTCCTTTTATTTCTTTTTTTTTTGTTCAGCCCTGAGTAAATAAAGTTCTGAATGGATGTGTGCTGTTGACATGGGTACAACCATGTCAAGAACCCTTTGCCTCAGCCCCATGGGAATGGTATAAAGCCTTCCCAGGGTGAGACCCAGAGGGAAAAGACAAAGCCTTACGCTGAGGTTCAATTTGGGGTGTTAGTATTATGTCCAGAAAATGTCCACCATAACTGTCTCCCCTGGATATTTATGGCCTGAAGACCGCACCCCACTGAGACTGTTCCTACTGAGATTAGAGATTAGCTAGACCCATTTTCTTGATCCAGCTGTATATTACAAACCTGCCTCCTTATTTATCTGTATGTGATAACCCCGCCTCCTGGTTCCACTGTATGCAATAGCCCTGCCTCTCTGTTCAACTCTAACAATAAGCACACTGGGCTTCTGGGGTGCTGCAGTTTCTCCATCTGAGAGCCCAGCCCACATGACCCCCACACACGTGCCTTTGTCTCTGTCTTTTCTTTATTCTCTCACAGCCCTCAGTCCTGAAGACTGAAAAAGGATCTACAACCAAATCCTGAAAATACCAAGAGTCATAGACAAAAAGTGCTCAATAAAAATCTTTTCTTTTGTAAAATCTGAGACATGGGCATCTTAGCAAGATGGAGAACATGTTAGGATAGAAGATAGCTTACTGTAGCCACCAGCGGCCGTGGATGGACTGAGTTTACCTGAAAGGGAGGCTGGAAGTGAAAAGAAGACGGAGGGGTGAGAGAAACGTGGAGCCAAGACAAAGTTCTCTGATCAAGTCTCAAAGTTTAATAGTCAGCACTCGTGTGTGTGTGTGTGTGTGTGTGTGTGTGTGTGTGTGTGTGTGTGTAGGGAAAGCCCCACTGAACCCACCCTTTGTTTCAGCTGCAAAGCAGGCTCAGCAGGCAGTCTGTTCCTCAAAGTTCTTGCAGGAAGTTGCAAGTGTAAACAAAGCAGCTGACTTCACCTAGGTGTTAAGGTCCTGTGTGGCAAGCAAGGTCTCTTCAGACTGACTGCTCAAGGCTGGGAAGGCCACAGCTTACCCCTCAACTGTAGACATGCACGTTTGCATACACACACTCACACACACACACACAATTACACACAAACACACCACCTAACTGTAGACACACACAACTCAATTGTAAACATACACAGCACACAACTCTACATTCACACACACCATCAAACTGTAGACACATATATACACACTCACACCACTCACACACTCACATATACACACTCTGACACCCACCATACAACAGTAAGTGAACACACTCACACACTCACACTAACCAATGGTAGACACACACCACATACACAAACACATCACCCAACTGTAGACACGCACACACCACACACACACTCACATACCACCACCCAAGTGTAAACATACACACATACACACTCACACGTACACATCATGCAACTATAGACACATACACATTTAACAACTGTACATACACACACACCATCCAACTGTAGGCACACATGCATATACACTCACACACACACCACACATACACACACAACTTCAGGCATACACACACACAGGCCAAATGATAAGTTTAGGCTTCCCTACTCTCTAGGCTGTGGTGAGACCGCCAAACATCCTAATACCACAGTATCTCTATCCCCTCAGCCTGTCTGCCATCTTCAACAGTGGACAACAATAAAGTCCTTTCTATGAATATGCTTCTTCACCCACTTGATGTCATCAGAGACCCAGGGAAGAAGGCCAGAGTTCCACCCTTACCTTAGAGCAGTGCTTCTCAACCTTCTAATGCTGTGACACTTTAATACAGTGCCCCATGTTGTGGCGACCCCCAGCCATAACAGTATTTTCATTTCTACTTCATAACTGCAATTTTGCTACTGTTATGAATCATAATGCAAACATCTGATATGCAGGACCCTCTGAAAGGGTCATTTGTCCCCCTTACGATCACTAAGGGGCCACAATCCACTACTGCAAGGAAGCGGTAAGACTTCCCTGTAGCTTAGTCAGGATGGTGTCTGAGGAGACCTAGTAAAGAGGCGGGCCATTTACCACTGTTCAGTGATAAGGAAGGCATACGGGGAACAATAAAGAGGTATTCCAGCACCCACCGGCTGGGGAAGTATCCAGCAAGCTTCATGGGGAGCTGAGGCCAGACTCACCATGATTATGTAGCAAGGAAAAATGGAAATTCTAGAAATGAAAAAATGCAGTTATTGAAGTTATAAAACCCAATTAATAAGAGCAACGGTAGAATAGAGAAAATTGACAAACTCAAAGATAGAACCATAAAATCATCCAGTCTAAATAGGAAATAGACTGGAGGGGGGGCAGGGGGAAGAGTTAGAAACTTGTATAAGATCTAACTAATGTTCCTGTCATCAGACGCTGGGAAGGAAAAGACCTTTTCCTAACAAACCGAACGAGCTAACTTTTCACCTGTCCCAAGGATGGTACCCATACTTCCCTCCGAGGTAATAGGATACTGTCTCCTCTGCTCCATTACTCCGAGTTGCCCACTTTTTCTTTTCTTCCTTCCCACTCTCCCTTCTGCAACAATTTTACTTCCCAGTTTTCAAGACATCTTTGAAAGTGACCTTCCAAAAGAAGTCTTTTTCTCAGATAACATGTAAGTATGAAAGTAGTTTAGTCTGGTTAAGAAGCTGTACCTAGATGTTCATATGGCTGAGCAGGGGGGCAGGGGAACCCCATGTATGTGATAGCACTCAACGCTGAGCTGGGAGGCAAAGAGAAAGAAGGATACCTAAAGTCACCTGACACTTTCAAAAATATATAGACTTGGCATTAGGTTTGGCTGACTGAAACCCAAAGGCCAAAGATCAGGAATTTGGGTTTTTTCCATGCATAAAAGAAGCCTGGAGAAGTACAGTGTGTGTATGTGTGTGTGTGTGTGTGTGTGTGTGTATGTGTGTGTTTGTGTGTGTATGTGTGTGTGTATATGTGTGTATATGTGTGTATGTGTGTGTGTGTTTGTGTGTGTATGTGTGTGTGTATATGTGTGTGTATATGTGTGTATGTGTGTGTATGTGTGTGTGTATGTGTGTGTGTATGTGTGTGTGTATATGTGTGTATGTATATGTGTGTGTGTGTGTGTGTGTGTGTGTAGCATGTGCAAGGACCTGCACTAACAACAACAAAAAGCTTTCGATAGACTGACAATTCCCAGACTGGCAGCTCCAGGTTATTAAATGCTAAAATCAGCGGCAGCTTGTTTCTAATCTGGTCTGGCTTTACTATCTGGCACTGCTTTCCAGCTTTTCATCTTGTCCCAGGCAAAGGAAAGATGAAAGAGGCCAAGGACGTGCCCGCTGACTGTGCTCATTAGCATTATCGTTTTGCAACCCTATCCTACAGTTTCTCTTTCTGTCTGCAAGAACTTAGACACTTAGCCACACTTAGCTCCTAAGAAATAGTAAAAATATAGTAGAGAGAATTGGTATTTTTTTTTTTTAAGAGTAAATCAGCCTGGAGGGATGGCTCAGTAGTTAAGAGCGCATATTGCCCTTCCTGAGAACCTGAGTTCGATTCCCAGCACCCACATCAGGTGACTTACAACTACCTGTAACCCCAGCTCCAGGGGATTCTGACACTTGTGTCCTCTGTGGACACCTGCTTTCATGTGCACATACCCACACACATGCACATAATAAAAATAATCTTTAAAAAAGTCCCAGGCAGTGGTGGCACACGCCTTTGATCCCAGCACTCCAGAGATAGAGGCAGGTTAATCTCTGAGTTCGAGGCCAGCCTGGTCTACAGAGTGAGTTCCAAGACAGCCAGGGCTACACAGAGAAACACTGTTTCAAAGAAACCAAACGAAACAACAGAGAGAATCTGGAGAGGCATAATAACCAGTAATTATAAGTAATTTTAAAAATGTTTTGGAACACAAAATGTTAATAAGAAAATTGAATTATAGCCCAAATAGAGAGCTTATCTGAGTTCATATTACTGTGTTTATTTAAGGGATTAAAGTTGTAACAAAATAAATTCATGTTTAGCGAGCATATATACACAGGTTAGTGTACACACACCTCCTTGGTCTGTCATCGAAGGGGGCCTAGAAACAACTAGTGTTTTATATATAGTCTAGTTTCATGCTCCAGTCTTTGACTGTGGTGGTTAATAATTACCTAATCTTGTAAATATAAAAGGTTACTGAATGAAAATTATCACCATGTATTAAAGTTTGAACATATAATGTCCCCAACAGGTGCATATTTTGAACACCTGTTCCCTAGCTAGTGGCGCTGTTGAGACATAGCATAGAGCCTTTAGGAGGCTGGCCTAGCTGGAGGAAACAGGCTTAGTTTGTATTGTATTATATTGTCATTCTTTGTGTTCCTGGTACACATCAGTAATAACTAAGCATGACTATAAAATGGAACAGCGTGTGTGTGTGTGTGTGTGTGTGTGTGTGTGTGTGTGTAAAACATTGTCCCTTGAAGACTAGCTATTTAACTATCTAGAGATTTCATTTTGCCACCTTATACTTCTGTCCAGTGCATCTCAGAAACCACTTGGTGATTTTTGAAAAAGAAAAAAAGAAAAAAAACAGGGAAAAGAAAGAGGTGCTTAGCAACTTTTGGGAATGACACTGATATTGGACGTTCATCACTACACAGTGATGTGTTTGCAAATGTTGCTTGCACTCTAAATTGAGGGACTGTCTTTTGTTTGTTTGGTTGGTTTTTGTTTTTGTTTTTTGGGGGGGTTTTTTTGGAGACAGGGTTTCTCTGTGTAGCCCTGGCTGTCCTGGAACTCACTCTGTAGACCAGGCTGGCCTCCAACTTAGAAATCTTCCTGCCTCTGCCTCCCAAGTGCTGGTATTAAAGGCGTGCACCACCACCTCCTGGCGCTTAGCAACTCTTAAGCCGCCAGTGTTGCACATACAGCTACTGCTGAAATCAGTGCCACCATCTGCCCAGAAGCCCATACCCACACTTGGACATACATTGCCCTTTCCCTAAACTCTCGCTTTCTTCGTTAATGCCTGTGTTTAAAGTTTGGTTAAACCTCTTTGTAATGAACCCCAGGTTACTTTAGAAAGCACAAGAAACTACAATAACTCACTAAATAGAGAATAATTAATATGTTAGGAAAATAAAATAATGACTTCCACTTATGGACGTAACCAGAACATTCTACATGCAATAAATAAAGCTACATGAAAACCAAAGTCATACTCAGAAGCCAATCCCCTGACTTGCTAGGCTCAAGTTCGCATGTCAGCCCATTCTCTCCCCATACAGACCCACACTGAAATTCCATGGCAGTCTCATAGCATGAAATCAAAAGAAGAGGAAACAAAGCAGATATCCAGCAGATGTGTCCTCACTTAAGTGACCATGCTAACTGAAGGACGCGCAAGTCAATGCCTGTATCACCTGGGCTTCTCACCACATTAGAAATGATGTCACAGCTGGGCAGACGAGGTCCAAGTTAGATGATAGTTTCCTCTTATCTAGAGGACAAGTATTGTCAAGGTTTACTCCTGGTTTTTCTTATCCAAAAGGCTGGACCAGAGAGTGTTGCTTATCTTTAAGGAGATTTCACGCTGTTTTTTGAAGAAAGTACTTTCCTAGGTCAGTAAACTTTGGAGAAAGAACTATCTTTTTTCTGAGACTGTGCTATTTCTTTCTTTCTTTTTCTTTCTTTTTTTTTCTTTTTTCTTCTTTTGTTGGAAAACATCTTTTCCTTTAGGGTTTGATGGCGGCCCTGGTTTGGTGCATCTTTTCATGTCAGTTTTTGTCATTTGTAAAGACGACAGCCACTTACTAAATTTTCTGATATTTTTAGGCGGTCGTAAAACAGCAAATACCAGAACAACCTTTGAACCAGTTACAGCCAAACATCAGCTATGTAAAAAAAAAAAAAAAAAAACCTGTCAGCATCCTGAAGAGATGACAGCTTTGAGCTGTTTACACTGACATGGGGGCCTTGCAGCTTTCCTTCAGAATATTTCTCTTCTTCCATTTAATCAGCATTTACTATTTATACAAAATATGGATTTCATTTAGACAATTTCATATATGTCTGTAATACACCCTGGTCATCCTCAGCCCCCTATTTTTATATCCTATTCTTCTTTCCACTGTTTGTTCTCCTTCCTCCAAGCCCGTTTTTTACTTTCTGTAGTTTCTTTTTTCTTTATTATTTTATTATTATTACTTATAAATATACACATACAATGTTTCGGTTCATTTAGTATTCACTTATGTCGCTCATATGTACGTGTTTCTAGGGATGGCCACTTAGTATTGGATAATCAATTAGGGAGTTAGTCCCTGGAAAACTGTCTCTCACTCTCAATCAGCCACTGATCGATCGCCTGTAGCTCTTCTCAGATGATTTCTTTGCGTTAGTCATGTAACAAAACGCTTAGAGAACATCACATTTGATCTCATTACAATTTATAAAGACATATCATTATAGTTCTCACGTTTTCACGAAGTCCTGAGGACTACTTGTGGTGGTTTGAATGAGAATTGTCCTCATAGGCTCATCTGTTTTGAGTGCTTGGATTAGGAGGTGTGGCCTTCTTGGTGGAGGTGTGGTCTTATTGAAGGAGGTGTGTCACTGGGAGTGAGCTTTGAGGTTTCAAAAGGATCAGGATGTAAAGCTCTCAGCTACTACTCTCTCTCACGGAGCTGCCTGCTAACTACTATAATGATCACTACTGACCCTCTAAAACTATAAGCAATCCCCCAGTTAAATGTTCCTTGTTATGAGCATTATCCTGGTCACAGTGTCTCCTTACAGCAATAGAACACTGACTAAGACAAACATCAGTAATACCTCTCATTTCTTGAGCATGTTCCTATGCCAGGAACCAGGAACAAGAGAAATTCTTTATACGGCTTAATTCAGATTATCTTTTAATGACTGAATGAAGTGATTAAAGGTATTTATATTTTAAGATGAGACATTAGAACATAAGGAGTTATTAATTCATCCAAGTTTGCATAACTAGTAGCTGGCCTTGGATTTCGTTTAACTGATGTCTTCCTTCCGCAGTGAATCCTCTAAGCTTCGTTTGATGTTCTTCCATTGATCTCTCCAGATCAGTGGCTCTCAACCTTCCTCATACTGAAAGCCTTTAATACAGTTCCTCAAACTGTAGTGATGCTCAACCACAAAAGTATTTTCATTGCTACTTCATAACTATAATTTTGCTACTGTTATGAATCATAATGTAAATATCAGATATGCAGGATATCTGACATGTGATGCCTGTGAAAGGGCCATTTGACCCCCAAAGGGGTGGTGACTCACAGGTTGAGAATGTTCTAGAGAATGTCTTGTATAACCTCTTCTAACAGGTGTCTTCTGAGACGTCTATATTACGTGTCAATTTCCACATGCCATGTTTAGAGTTCTGAGTCTCTCTCAACCACATTCTATAATGCACAGTGTATCTATTTTAACTTTTTAAAATTGTATATTTGTTTTGACACAGAATCTTACTCTGGAGTTCAAACTGACCTCAAACTCCCTAGGTAGCTTAGGCTAGTCTTGAACTCATACTCTTCCTATTTCCCAAATGCTTAATCCCAAAAGATTAAAGACACATGCCACCAAACCTGTTTCAATTAAGGAGAATTAAACCAAAAATAAACTACCTTCAAGTCTTCCTCTGACAGGATCTTTGAGGGTCTCCAAGACCACTCCCAGAGTTAACTGTTCACTAGGAAGTATGCAACATGATAAGTCTTAGCTATAATTTATTAGAGTAAAACGATACAAAGCAAAATTGGGCATTGAAAGGTACATGAGGTCAAATCCAGAGGAAACAAATTGTCCTCTCCCAGTGAAACACACAGGACACAATTTCTCAGCAAGGAGTTATGGCAGCACATATGGAAAGCTGTCTGTCAGAGACACAGATTCAGCAGACTGGATTTTCACTGGGGACTGGTCACATAGGCACCCTCTGCCTATTACCCTCTTCCAGATTCCTAGCAAGAAAATAGATGGTTAGCACAAGACACATTGTTTGGGCAGAGAGTTTAGGACAAGCAAGTCTTTTTATTTTTTCATTCTTCCAAGTGGTTCATTCTCTATAATCCTGGCTGCCCTGGACCTCCTTATACAGACTAGGTTGGCCTAATACAAAGATCTACCTACATCTGCCTCCCTTCTGAGTTCTGGGTTTAAAGGTGAGTACCACCACCACCACCACACATGGCCATGCACAACCTTATTTATTCATCAACATAGTAAAAAATTTTCCTAAGTTCAACTTCCTAAATGCCAGCCAAGAATCATCCTTATAAGAAGACTTGAGAGATGGGTCAGCGGTTAAGAGCACCAACTACTCTTCCAGAGATCCTGAGTTCAATTCCCAGCAACCACATGGTGGCTCACAACCATTTGTAATGGGGTCTGGGCCCTCTTCCAGTGGTGTCTGAAGAGAGCAATGGTGGTATATTCATGTGAATAAAATAAATAAATAAATCTTAAAAAAAAATAAAAAAGAAAAAATAGCAGTCAAGCTGAGCATGGTCCTGAACTCCTTGGTGGTGTATGTCCAGTTCTCAGGAAGCAGAAGCAGAAGCAGAAAGCTCTCTGTAAGTTCAAAGCCAGTTTAGTCTACAGTGTGAGATCCAGGACAGCAAGAACTATAGAGTGAGATGTTACCCAAGGGAAGCAGGTGGGAGCAGAGGACAGTAGTTCAGTGGGTAGCAATTACTGCATAAGAATAAGAACCTAAGCTTGAATCCCAGCACCTGGGTTAAAAAGAAATGAAGGAAGGAAGGCAAGTAAGAAGGAAGGAAGGAAGGAAGGAAGGAAGGAAGAAAGGAAGGAAGAAAGAAAGGAAGGAAAAAAGAAGGAAAAGCCAGACATAGCTCTACATGACTTTTAACCCCAGTGTTGGGGAGTGGGCACAAATTCCAGTTCGTTGAGAGATCCTGTCTCAATGTATCAAGACAGTCAATGTTCTCCTCTGCTCTCCACATGCACTCACATGTGCATGCTGCCCACATATACACGTATACGTCACACACACAATGATAGCAGCTCTAAAGACAGCAGTAAAGCATGCTATAATGTGTTAATTTTTCTTTCTTCTTTTTATTGTTTTTCCTGAGGAAATACGGATAGAGGAGATCTGAGATCTGGTAGAACAGATGCAAGGCAAATTCTTTGAGGGAGAGCCAAGAATCTGAGGCTGGAACTCTAAGCCATAACTTAGGGAATGGAAAAGAAGGTGAAAAAAAAATCCTACAATGGGGACTGGAGAGATGGCTCAGCAGTTAAGAACACTGGCTGCTCTTCCAGAGGTTCTGAGTTCAATTCCCAGCAACCACATGGTGGCTCACAACTATCTGTATTGTGATCTGATGCCCTCTTGTCATTTAGGCACTCATGTAAATAAAGCAATCATATACATGAATCTTTTAAAAAGAAGAAAAAAAAACATACAGTGAAACCCACTGTGATGTTGAGTGTCAAATTGATGAGTTTTCGAATCTCTATAGAAACAAATCTCTGGGAGTGTCTGTGAAGGATTATCTAGGTTAGGTTAATTGAGGTAGGTTGAGTGAGGTCAGGAGACCCACCCTAAGTATGGGTGGCACCATTCCACAAGTTAGGGTGCGGGAATGAATAAAACAGAGTGAGCTGAACACAAGCATTCATCTTTCTCAGCCTCCTGACAGCAAGAGCGATGCGACCAGTTGCCTCAAGATTTTGCTGCCATGTGGTCACCACCATAATAAGCTATACCCTCAAACCCAGCCAAAATTAACCCTTCCTTCCCTAAGTCGCATTTTTCAAGTACTTTGTCTCAACAGTGTGAAGTGTAACTTACACATCCATTGAACTGTTTTGGTCAAAGGTGACTGATTCTGTATTAGTCGGCTTCATGTTCTTATAATGGAACATCCAAGGCAGCCAGTTTTATATAGAGAAAGGTTTATGTAGCTCATTGTTTTCAAGGTCCAAGATCTGGCAGACACCGTTGGTTTGGCCTCTGGTGACTGACGGGTGCTAACCAACAGAAGTTGAAGGAGGGGAAGGAAGACAGGAGAGGGAATGAAAAGAGTGAAGAAGGGAGAATGAATGGATTTCTATATCCCTTTTGATAGCCCACCAAACTACCTAAGGCCAACTGACTAGGCCCCACCTCTTAAAGTTTCCCTCCCTGGAGACCAATCCATTAATTTGGGCCTTTAAGGGCTATTCAACATCCAAACCATAGTAGACCCTAAACGTAGCAGGGATATTTTTCCCGCAAGTTGGGAGGAGCTAAGGTGGGAGGAGCAAAGAGAGGAAGAGGAGGAGTAAGGAGAGGAAGAGGAGGAGTAAGGGAGGAAGAGAAGAAGGAAGAGGAGGAGCTAGAGACGGAGATGTAGGAGGATAGAGAACCAGGTGTCTATCGGGAGCAGTCCTGGGTAACAACTTATATCTAGGTTAGTTAATTGGGAAACACCTCTGATTGTGTGAACATCTTGTTTATTGAGCATTACCAAACATATAAAGCCTTTGGTTAATCATTAAACATTAGAGTCTAATTCCTACCAGGTACCGCGTGGATGGTGTGGATGGCGGGATGAAGATTGGCAGAGCCATCTCCCACTCTGGCATCTTGTGGGTGGCAGGGCCGGTGTTTCTGGCTGGCCGTTCCTAGCTGTGATGCACATGTGGCCTCGGGTTGCAGAACATGGCGGAAGAGCTAAGCAGAGCTGCTGTCGCTTAGATAGTCGGCCCAAGAAAATACCGTTTTAAATATCTCCCTCAACACCTAAATGCTAGATGGCACCCTTCCAAGGGCATAACTGAATCGAGGAGCTTAAAGGTACAGAGTTTCTCTCCCCAAATGTCCCCACAGCCTGGCAGGGTGGCCACATGTGGAAATTCACTGTTGCAGAGAGTGTTTTATAGAAAGTCTGCACCATAAACAGTCTCCTTCCCGGGTCTCATTTTCCAGCTTTCCCAACTTCTTGGTTTCTGTCCAGTGTCTGTCCACATCTATCAGGGACCCAATGGCCTTTTCAGAGCACATTTATGGCAGGTGATAACTTCTGCATAGAGCATTGTCATAGTATACAGTCAACTGTTCTGTGGGGGTGGGGATCCCCTCTTTGGTGTCTCATGCTCCTTGTCCCATGCTCCTCAGATGAATGAGAGCCAGTGTCAGGAATATTGGGACTTGAACTGGGGCTTGAACTACCATAATAACCATACACTTCTTCCCTAATCAGATGCTAATGAGCTCACTGCTAACCATTTTAGTCGCTGTTGTGTTGTTCCGAGGAAACACCATGACCAAGGCAACTCTTATAAAAAGAGAGCATTTAATTAAGGGCTTGCTAATAGGTTTAGTGGATTAGTTCATTGTCATCATGACAGGAAGCTGGCAGGCATGGTGTTGTAGCAGTAACCAAGAGCTTTACATCTTGATCTGCTGACATCTGGCAGAGAAAGAGACACACTGGGCCAGGCATGGGCTTCTGAAAGCTCGAAGTAGACCCCCCCCCCCATGAAGTACCATCTCCAACAAAGCCACACCTCCTAATTGTTTTTCAAACAGCTCCACTAACTGGGACCAAGTATTCAAATACAAGGGCCTAGAGAAGTCATTCTCATTCAAAGCATCACAAAGACCAAGGTCTGGAAGGACACTAAAGTTTTGAGGAAACCTGTCAACAAATAATATATAATTTTCATTACCATTTTAGTTGAGTACTAGTTATCAATATTATCTCTTCATAAATAATTAACAATATATGTTCATGGCTCAAAATTGGTGGGCTTATTTGATCCCTGGATCTTGCTTCTCATGTACCTCTGAATTTGAATGTCCTGGACTGAAATGGATACAGTCCCCTCATTTCTGAGACGGTCCGGAGAACTTAATTGTTGAATACCTGAGGGAGTCTCAATTGCTTTTTTTGTGTGTTTTGTTTTTGGATTTTGCAGTCTCTGGCCACACGTTCACCACTCTAATTCACACTGTCCTATGGAAAGGAACACAAGAGGCAAAAACCATTTAAACTTTTTCAGAAGCTTCATTTTAAAAGGATATAGAAAAACAAATGAAATTTATGTTCACAATTTTAATGTATTTTATTTAGGTCAGTCCAGGAGCCTTCTCATTAGGGCACTGACTTTCTTCTATTACCGATTACTGCAACACTAAGCCCCCCATAAAAATCCACACACAGAGATGGTGTGTGTGTGTCTATGTTTATGGAAGGGATGATCATGGGTCAATGGGAAGTTACTAATGTTGTTTTGCTAAAAGTACAGTGTTCCAGTTAGCGTCTCTGTGTTTGTAATAAACACTATGAACAAAACCAACTTGAAAAGGAATGGGTTTATCTGTCTTGCAGGTTACAATCCTTCATCAAGAGAAGCCTGAGCAAGAGCTCAAGACAGGAGCCTGAAGACAGGAACTGAAGACAGGAAATGAAGCAGAAACCATGGAAGTTATGCTTACTGGCTTGCTCCCAGATGGGTGCTCAGCTTGCTTTCTTATAAAACCTAGACTACCTGCTCAGGAATGGTATCACCCACAGTGGTCTGGACACTTCAACATCAATCATTAATCAAGAAATGTCCCCACAGACTTGTCTACTGGCCAATCTGATAAGGAAAGTTCTCAGCTGAGAGTCTCTGTTTCCAGGTGACTGTAGTTTGGATCACCTAGATATGGGGCCTTGTTACATTTCCTCCATCCACACATGCAAGGCATTTTTTGTTTTGTTTTGTTTTTTTCAAGACAGGGTTTCTCTGTGTAGCCCTGGCTGTCCTGGAACTCACTCTGTAGACCAGGCTGGCCTCAAACTCAGAAATCTGCCTGCCTCTGCCTCCCAAGTGCTGGGATTAAAGGCGTGCGCCACCACCACCTGGCAATGCAAGGCATTTTTTGAGCAGGAAAATTGCCTGTTAGTGTAATTTTCAAATAATTCCACTCAACCAGAATTAAAGATATGGGCCTCCTTTCCTTTTCCTTCCCTCCCTCTTTTCATTCCTTCTATTTTTAATTTTTCTTTTATTTTTAATTATATATGTCTCTGTATGGATATGTGCATGTATGTAGGTAGCCATGGAGACCGGATGAGGATATCAAATGCTACAGAGCTGAGTTACAGGGTTATAAGCTGCCCAATTTGAGCGTTGGAAACCAAGCTCAGGCCTTTTGCTGGAGCAGCACGTACTCGTCAGTGCTGAGCCATCTGTCCAGATCTAACTGCATACTTTTTTCATATATGATGGGAATAAAATGTCATCTCACAAAAATATCAGGCATTTAGCTCTTTGGAATGGTCTGTAAGTATCACCAGAGATCTCAGAGATGTTTGCTTGGTTTGTCTCCCAAGCACTTAAGGAAACAGCAAAATGGAAATTTCTGCCAAGGACTAGTGACAGCACAAACCTTTTAAATTGTTAGATGAGGGCTTGCTTGTATTGCCCGGGCTGGCTACACAATCCTCTTGTCTCAGCTTCCCAAGTGCTGGGCTTACAAGTGTACGCTACCACACCTGGCTGCAAACTGAAATGTCTGCAGCACTGATACATCTATTAGTCGCTTTTCTGTTGTCCTGATAAGATACCATGACCAGGGCAACTTAGTAAGAAGTTTAATTTGGCTTTGGCAAACAGGCATAGTAGCAAGTAGCAAGCAAGGCAAAAGGAGCAGAAGTCTGAGCCCTCGGCCCTCGCATTTTGAACTGCCAGCAGGAAGCAGAGACAAGGGACTGGAAACAGTTTGAGGCTTTTAATCTTAAAGCCCACCTCCAGTGACATGCCTCCTCCAGCAAGGCCACACTTCATAAACCTTCCCAAACAGCACCTCCAACTTAGCACCAAATGTTCAAATATCTGAGCTTATCGTTCAAATGACTAGAATCCAGTATGACTCAGGACGGAACCCTGCTAGTTTGGAAGCGAGTCAAGTGAAATGATGTATTACTCATATTTTCTTGTTATTCTATTTTATTTGCATGTTATATTGCTCTATTAGCAATTCATAATAAACAGAACCTAGATATGATGATGGAATAGTAAATGTTGATTGAAGTGACCTCTTTGTGAAAAGCATATGCACATACATTTATAGATCTATTTTCTATATGTAAGCTTATTAGAAATTTTATAATGTAAATATATACATACACACACACACACACACACACACATATATATATATATATATGTATATATTTTGCACTTGGGGTTTGTTGTTGTTGTGTGTGTGTTTTGTCTTTGCCAAAGTTTTGTTTCTGTGGCCAACATATGGCTGCAGTGAATTATGATTTGAGGAATGGAGTGGATCCCAGTCTGCGCACTTTCCCCCATAAATCTCTTGTCATTCAATCTGACATGTGTATTATTTTTTTTTTCTTCGGGGTTTTGTTTAACAACCAGCTTGCAAAATTCCTAAAATGTTATAACCAGCTTTCAAAACGTGGTACAAGCCAAGTCTAGCATACAATGGCTCATAAGCCCCACGTCTCCAATCCGGAAGGCAAAATGATATTGTGATTCAAAGAGAAATTTTCTGAAGCCAAAACCATGCCTTTCTCCCAAGTAATTTCCTTTCCAGTCCTCTAGTCATCCTCGTACCTCAAGGACGATGTGATCGATCAGCTTTCCTTATAATTCCCTCCAGAAGGGAAAACCCAGACACTCAGCTCTGTTAACTAAAGTGACACACTGGGCAGGGGCCAAACTATTCTGGTATCACAGCCACATGGTGGCACTATTGAAGCATGGGTGTCACGGCCACTCAGCACCCTTCCACTCCCACCACTAAGCACCCCACTATTGTCCCCAGCGTTGCAAAGCTTTCCGGTGACCCCAAATCCATCTCTTCCATGAGCCTAGCTCCTTAATCCGCTTACACTCGGCTCTCCTCTGTTCAGGAAAGGCCGAGTTCAAAAGGCTCATGAGTAGCCTGCATGTTTGAAATGTATATAAACAGGTTCTTCCTGTTATATCTGTTCTGCCAACTTCTGTTTCTACCTCCTCCCCCCTTTAACCGCCCATCACTGGGGACTGAAATCAGGGCAGAGTACACACCAGATAAACACTCTGCCACTGAGCTACATCCACAGCCAAGATCTTCTCCTTCTTTCTGTGAGAAGAGTGTCATTCTATAGTCCAAGCTGACCTTAAACTCCTGATCCTTCCGCCTCAGCTTCCTAAATGCGGAGATAATTTTGACAGCTGAGTTTTAGGCTTTGCCATCCGTAATCCACAAGTGTCTCTGAATATCAGCTCAAGGCTGGAGAAGCACAAGCCTTCCTTATTATTTGTATCTTTCTATCTTAGTTTCTTTATCTACCTATTTATTTGTGTGTGCAGGTCACAGGAGGACTGTTCTCTCCTATGTGGGGCCTGGGATCAAGCTCAAGGTGTCAGGCTTGGTGGCTAGGCAACTCTACTTGCTGAGCCACAGCACTAGTCCTGCGTCCTTCTGTCTTTCACTGTTCCTTTTGTCTGGTGGTGTGCCAGGCTCTGCTCCACATTAGATGGTATGAATCTCCATTGTAAACCATCTACCATAAGAAATCTGACAAAAAGAACATTTTTGTGTTTTGTCAACTTCATTAAAATGTCCTCAATCCCATTTAATTATCCCCAGGAAGGATCCTAATTGGCCCGGTTTGGGTCATATGTTCACGTCTGGATCAGAGTATGGTCATAGAGATGAAATTCTAGGAAGGGTTCGATCTGCCCTCTGCCCTGAGCCACCCATCTAGTTTTTTTTTTTTAAGATTTATTTATTTATTAAATGTAAGTACACTGTAGCTGTCTTCAGACACCCACATGAGGGCATCAGATCTCATTGTAGATGGTTGTGAGCCACCATGTGGTTGCTGGGATTTGAACTCACGACCTCTAGAAGAGCAGTCAGTGCTCTTAACCACTGAGCCATCTCACCAGCCCCATCTAGTTTTGTGATAAGTGGAGAATGAACAGCATCTCGGAACATCAGGGAACAGAGACTGGAGTCACACTTTGGTGACACATCATGTGACACGTGAGAAGACAAGCAAGGCTGAGAAAACTAGCAGCCATGGCCTGACCCCAGCAGAGTCTCCCATCTCTCTCAGAAGTTGTGGAATAGCGAAGGAAACGAAGAACCATATGTTTTGTGGGAAAGCACGGCAACATGAAAATATGTTTAACATAAAGTCACAGAATGCTGAAAAAAAAAAATGTTCTTTGAAATCCTGGCCAAGAATCCCCTATCTGAAAACCCGAAAATCCAAAATGCTCTAAACCCCAAAACTTCTCAAGTACTGACATGACGTAATAATGGGAAACTCCACACCACAAAACGTTGTTTTATCACAACTGACACTCAGTATGATACCTTCATGTTACCTCCAGGCTATGTGTAGAAGGCAGATATGAAACATAAATGAATTTCATGGCCACATCTAGGTCCTATCCATAAAAATTTCATCATGTACATTCAAGCCTTCTAAGACACCAAAAAAATGAAAATCTGAAACAGTCCCAAATCTAAGCACATTGGGTAGGAGCTACTCGACCTGTGTTAAACTACCTATTATGAAGTTTAGGTTCTGAGACAATTGTGCTCAAAGCAGGACACAACTTTCATGTGCTTTAAATCCCTCTGACACAATATGTTGCTTGAAATGTTCACTTAACTTGGTACCAGTATAACTTAGTTGTTTTGGTAGGAACATAAAGCTAGCAGCTTATATTACTGAAGTAAAGCTCCAGAAATGCTGAACAATTTCACAACTCTTCATTTTTGTATTTTAGCCTTCTGTTTTTGTACCTGTGGTTCCATTTTCTAATATGGTTAGAAATGGTTTCCACTTCAATAGATAAGGGTCAAGGTCTAGGAAAGAAATTAGACTTTGCAATGAACTGGGCCCCAGTAGGAAGCACTAACAAGGCTGTCTGACTTGCCCCAATTTTCTGGTCTATGTGCTGCTTGTCCACGTGCTCAGTGCTGGAGGGCGATCTTGCTTTTGTGTCTTATGTCTTTATAGCACATGTGTGTCTCTTCTTAAAATAACTTAGATTGACTTGAGACTCAGTGTTCATTTCCTGGGGTACATGAAGATTTTGAAAAACCACATGTCAATGAGTATTTTGTTTTCATTTGTTTGTTTGTGGCAGGGTCTCTCTTTGTAGCCATGGCTGGCCTGGAAACTTCACTGTGTAGACCAAGCTGGTCTTCAGACACATAAAGATCCACATGCTTCTGCCTCCCAAGTGCTGGGATCAAAGGCATGTGCTACCATGCCCAGAGACAATGAATAGTTGGTTTATTATTATTATTGGTTTTTTGAGACAGGGTTTCTCTGCATAGCCCTGGCTATCCTGGAACTCACTCTGTAGACCAGACTGGCCTCGAACTCAGAAATCCGCCTGACTCTGCCTCCCAAGTGCTAGGATTAAAGGCATGCGCCACCACCGCCCGGCGACAATGAGTAGTTTTAATGAAGCAAGTTTGCATAATCTCAATTTGTAAGTCTCTTCCCAGTGTCTGGCAGTCCCTTCCTTTTCTAGCCTCATTCTTCCATCATGTAGCAGACAAGCACACCCATCTCTCTTCCCCTCCAGATCTTATTTTGGGGTGCATTGCCTTGGAATATATAAATCTCAAGATAACTCATAAAGGGATAATTTGAAATGCATTGCCTTTCAGGGGCTTCTTCCCATTCCCCTTCTCTCTCTAAAAAAGAAAACAAACAAACAAACAAACAAACAAAAAAGGCCTTACCAACAGCTAAAGACTCACGTTTTGCAAGCAACAAACATTTGGCAAGACTCTATGCCTTTCCTTTATGTCTTCTCTGCCTCTCTGTGAGTTAAGGCTCACAGAGTATTAGCCCATTTGCTTCACATCTAAAAGGATAGACAGTAAAGTCTAGCATAGCTGCTGTTAAGTTTGACAACGAAGCCTGACTTCTCTACCAATGCACTTATATGGTGGACTCATTCCATACATTGAGTGAGCGAAACCTACAGCTCCAGGGATTTGAGGTAAAGTAAAAGTATAGCCAGATGTGGAAGACCACATCTGGAATTCCAGTACTGCAGAGGCTGGGGCAACAGGACTCCATCTCAAAAACAAAAAGTACATATTCAAATAATAATATAACAAGAAGTACATTCTTTATGCTTTAAATTTGATAACATTTTAACCAGCCTATAATTCTAGCTTCTTTCAAGTCAGATCAGGTTCAAAATATGAATGGACTACAGAGTAACTTCAAGGCCAGCTTGGGTAATGTAACATGACCATGTCTCAAAGTAAGAAAGAAAGAAAGAAAGAAAGAAAGAAAGAAAGAAAGAAAGAAAGAAAGAAAGGAAGGAAGGAAGGAAGGAAAAGAAAAGAAAGAGGGAGGGAGGGAGGGAGGAAGGGAGGAAGGAAGGAAGGAAGGAAGGAAGGAAGGAAGGAAGGAAGGATGAAAGAAAGACCAGGAAAAAGAAAAAAATCAGATGCTGATCTATCTCAGTGGTAGAACATCTGCTGGGCACATATACAGCATTAGATTCAACTGCCATTTTGGAAGGAAAAAAATATAAAACCCTTTTAGATGTCCATGTAAAACATTCACGAGATCCTATGCTTTTATCAAAAATTCTTTTGTGATTAGATATACAGAAAAAAAATATGAAGACCTCTACCCTAAGGAATCTGAAAGCCGCTGTAAGCAGTTTAAACTCTTCATTAAGACATATGAGTGTATGACTGACAGATACAATGAACTAGAAATGAATAAGGACGTGAAGGAACATAGCATCTCAGTAAGAACGCACACTTAACCAAGCTAACAGTTGTCTGATGTTTAATATTTTACTCTTGAGTAAAATCTAATGTGGGTTTGGCCCGGTTAAACAGAGACTGTGAAGAGACATAGCAAAGCCTTCAACCTCACCACAGTTCACCCTTTTGTTTATGCTGTAGGTGATTGGGGCTTAAACTCTATCTCCCTAACATTTAAGCCTGTGAAGCCTGTTTCTGAATCCCTACAGAAGTGACGACATCGTGGGATGTTCTGATGTTTTCCGGTTCCGGTTCTGCTAAGGGTCACGGAGGATAGCAGTGATTTTTCCAGTCTGGTAGAACCTATGACTGTTTCTACTCTACAAAGATGAAAAATTGCAAAACTGCTCTGAACTTTTAACGTTCCTTGTTCCATTTCTTAGACGGCTTAGGCCGCTTAACACAATACGATGCGAAATTAAAATTACTAAGGGTTGATTCTATTAAATTGCCAGACGGATTTACTGACCCAGCGCCAACTGGCTTTCCCACTACTAGAGTTTTCCTCCCTGTTTCTAATAACAGAAAAATGTTGAAACACATAAGGCTGTTGTAAATACTTCTCAGTGCAATTTTCTCCACTAACAGTGCCCTCTTACTCATTAATTAGCTGCCAGCTGAGAGAGAAATTCAGCCAGGGACAGAAAAGCCCTGAGAGCTGGAGAGAGGGAGGAGGAGAGGTGACCACAAAGAGCAAAGGCAGCAATTCGGAACTGAGGCGCTGGGACAAGCTTACTGTTGCACAAATTTGCCTGTTACCAAAGCAGAGCCTGGAGGACAGCTCATACCGCATCCTCTCCTTTGGCTAGGGGTCATCATGGTATAAACACCTACACACATACATATACAGACATCCCAAGAGTTAATTTAAATTTAGATTTCTGTGTCTAATTTTGTTTCCCCCAACTGCAGGTACTGGTACAAACCCTGAGGTTTGAAGAAGACATTCTAGCTGAAGCATCTGAAGGCCTTTCCTGTTTTCTCTTACTCCACTGTAACGGTTGCTTGCTCTATATATACCCTGCAGTTGTATGCTGTAAAAGACTTTCTGTTGATTCATTTAAGGAGTAAAAATTCCATCCAAAAGAAAAGTTTTGTTTTAAGAAAGTAATCTCAAGAGAGTAATCAAATGATTTTTGGGGTGTAGGAATAGGAATATTTTCTCATCTGGCCAACAGATAATTCCTGAGCAAGCAGCACACAATGGAAATAAGACCACGGCTATGAAGAAGGACAGTGTGATTCCTCACAGACAAATGAGGAAATGCTGGGTATGCTACTTAGAAAAAAGGAGCTGATTGGCTTAGGTTATGTATTTTTGTTTGTTTGTTTTGCTTTTGAGATGGGGTTTCTCTGTGTAACTCTGGCTGTCCTGAAACTCACTCTGTAGACCAGGCTGGCCTCACACTCAGAGATCTACCTACTTCTATGCCCCAAGCACTAGGATTAAAGGTGTGTGCCACCACAGTCCAAAGTTATGTTTTTTAAATGAATAAAAAAAATATAGCCAGGCAGTGGTGGCACACGCCTTTAATCCCAGCACTTGGGAGTTCGGGGCCAGCCTGGTCTACAGAGTGAGTTCCAGGACAGCCAGGACTACACAGAGAAACCCTGTGTCAAAAACAAAACAAAAGAAACAAAAAAAAAGATAAATAAATAAGTAAATGTTCATAAAGGAGACTTTTTAAAAAGTCAGGTGGACACTGGTTCAGATTCATTCATAAATCTTCTAAATTTCATTTAACTATAAAAGTAGTAAATATTCACTTTAGGAAGAGTGAAAGAAATATACACACAGAGAGAAAAATGAAAGAAAACAGGAGCTGGGATGTCGTTCACTGAGAGAGCATGTGATGAGCATGAGAGGAAGCCAGAGGTTGACCCCAGCACTCAAAATAATAAATAAGCAGCTAGTAACGCCAGTAATCCCAGTCTTTAGGATAGCAGTATGAACACTTAGATGTCTTTCCAGCATTTTCTTCTCTGTGTATCTATGTATTTGCATGTCTTTTAAATAACACCATCCCTAGCCCAAACAAAGGTTTCTGACATAATGAAATTGCCTTTTCCATCAGTCATTTAGTGGCAATACTGAAACCCGTACACATTAGGCTTAGATTTGGCTAAAGCAGAGCAACGTGACCGTAAGCCTAACATGAAGAATGTAATAACTCATTAAAGTCAAGGCTGGCTGTAAGATAGCAGTACCCAGAGCATTCTGAAAACACTGAACCCTTTGTTCAAAAAGTAGATTTCCATCAAACACTCTCAGGGGACTAGTCAGATGGCTCAGAGGGTGAAGGACCTGCTGCCAAGCCTGATGATTTGAGTCCGGTGTCAGGGACTCCCACAGTAGAAGGAGAGACCTGACTCCCTCCAGTTGTTTTCTGATGGACTAGCTAGTTTTATGTCAAAGCTAGAATCATCAGAGAGGAAGAAATCTCAATTGAGAAAATGTCTCCATGATATTCGGCTGTAGCAAGCCTGTAGGATATTTTCTTTCTTAAAAATATTCCTTATTAAATATTTCTTTAAAAAATATTTATTTACTTTATGTATACGAGCACACTGTATCTGCCTTCAGACACACCAGAACAGGGCATCAGATCCCATAACAGACGGTTGTGAGCCGCTGAGAATTGAACTCAGGACCTCTGGAAGAACAGTCAATGTTCTTAACCGCTGAGCCATCTCTCCAGCACCCTTCTTATTGAATCTTAGAAGAGAGCTCAGTCCATTGTGGATGGGGCCACTCCTGGGCTGGTGGTCCTGGATTCTATGAGAAAGCAGGCTGAGCAAGCCATGGGAAGCCAGGCAGTAAGCACCAACCCTCTTTGGCCTCTGCATCAGTTCCTGCCTCCAGGTTCCTGCTCGGCAGGAACTCTTCCCATCACTGTTTTTGATAATGAACTGTCAAATGGAACTGTTATTATTATTTCCTCCCCTAGTTGCTTTTGGTCATCCGAGCAACAGTGACCCCAACAAAGACACCCCCCATACACAACATATTTTTTAATTGGCAAAATGATAAAATGAAAATAAAAGTACTAAAGTATAGGCCACGTACTTAGTCATGTTACTTCCGTGTAACACCCCTGCCCACCATCACTCTGAAATTGATAACATAGAAATAGCAATCACAGGCAACAAGTATTGGAGTTCAGAAGTGGAGCATTTGTCTAACACGCTGATGGGTACAGAAACTCACTGAACTCGCATAGTATCTTCCAACATGTGCAAACGTCTGTGCTCCGTTATTGCAATGACAAGGGACACATAGTATCTTCTAACATGTGCAAACGTCTGTGCTCCGTTATTGCAATGACAAGGGACACAAAATGAAACCAGCTGTTCTTCCCCATTTCTTGATACATGGCTCCACCCCCACTCTCTTCCTTTGGCTTACTGGCAGTACTGAAGGTCTGAAATAAAAGGAACTGTGTTGCCCTCGATTGCTATTTCTACGTTACCGTTTTCAGAGTGATGGGGAGCAGGGGTGTTACAGGGCAGTAACATGAGTAAGAAAAGATAACTGTTGAAATCCTGGAATGTTCCCCTTTCTAGAATTGGTACCCACACCAGACAGTTCACGGCTTCATGTACTCCAGCTCCTGGGGAACCAACTTCTGGCCTCAACGGCCACATATTCTCACACAGACGCACACATACACACATAAGGAAAAAGAAAAATAAATACTATCTATTGTTGATATTTGGAGATATTGTACTATCTTATATTGATGTTATCTCTCTCTCTAATATTGCTAACCTGGACGCCTTTTGTTGTTGTTGTTTTTGTTTGTTTTGTTTTGTTTTTGATTTCGAGACAGGGTTTCTCTGTGTAGTCCTGGCTGTCCTGGAACTCACTCTGTAGACCAGGCTGGCCTCGAACTCAGAAATCTGTCTGCCTCTGCCTCCCAAGTGCTGGGATTAAAGGTGTGCGCCACCACTGCCTGGCTCCTGGACACCTTGTATCGTATTGATTTGTTGCTAGGGCATTTCTAATACTGATACATTGTCTCATTCCAGAGTAACATACTCTATACACTCATACAGGATTATAAGACTTGAATGTGAACTTGACATATCATTTATTTCTGCATTAGTATTTTGCATGGCATATAAGCAAGTTAATTGTGGAAACTAGTTCTCCAGTAACTCAAGACTGAAGTAGCTTGAACACTCTACATTTATTTTTTAAATATCTCCCGAATCTTTGCCAAGTTTATCAGATTGTTTCCATATGAAATGAAGAAAGACTTTACTAGCTTCCAAAACATTTTTATTTGAAGTAAATAACTGTGAAAGAATTTACTTACTTTAGCCAGGTTTTTTTTTTCCTTACGAGTTTTTGAGGTATAAGAACTTGTGATTTATTAAACAGAACAGTATCTCGGTATTTAGATTCTAACTTGGAATTTTTCTGAATGAATTTGGGCACAATCAGATTTCAGAAATGGAGCCGTTAAAATGTGGGCATTATGGGGAAACTCTTATTTATAGAGTACAGTCCTACATACTCCAACATTTTGTATTTCACATATAAATATCTGGGTACATACACCATCTGAGTGTATAAAATTAAACTACCTGAACACCTTTAAAAAATTAGAGTCAAACGTAAAAATGTCTATAAAAAGAAATTCATTAGAGATTTCAAAATATCCGTAAGCGCTAAATAAGGTTCCCAGAGATCGGTGATTACGCTGAGGCGTGTCGCAAGGGGAACTGTTAACAAGTGTTACTTTGCCAATGGTAGGAAAGTTGCCAACCTTTAATTGGCCTTAAAGTTGGTGTTCTATCAATGGTGTATTGTAAAGGCAATAATGCCCATATTTATGGCTTAAACTTGACTTGGGAACCCTGGGTTTGACTAAATGTGGCCCACTATGCTCTGTTCCTTCTAATTAAAAATATTCAAATGCCCGCCTTTACATGTGATTAAGATGTACTATTGTCATGTTTTTATATACGGCAACAACAGAACAAAAGATGTTTGTCTACACTTCACAGTATACGGTGACCAGCCAACCCCGTTTCTCAGATCGCTGTGTGTTGACTTTTGTTCTAATGAAAATACTGAGAATAGCTCTTGGGTGGCTGCTAGGAAGAAGAAACTCTACTGAGCACATCCAAAGTCTGGCATGGACTCCATGTTTGGATTGTAAGGGGGATGGGGTGGCGGCCTCTTTAATAAATGAAAACAATGGATCGTACTATCCTTAGCAAGCAGAGCAGACGAGGATCTGCCTATTTTGGTATTTCTAACCATGAGTTCCTAAATACCTAACTGTGACCCTACCGCAGAGTAAGTGAAGTAAATGTCTAATCACTCCATTTAAAGTCCCATCAGAGAAACCACCTTTCTGTGTGTGGGGCTTCAGAGAGGGTGAGAAAGACCGTGGATGGGTTCTGAGGGACGTCTCAATTAATGTTCAGCATTCAGCTGAACCCAGCAGGTTTGTCCTGCTAACATTAACAGCTTTGTAGATTAGCGATAGCTTACAACCTTTCCCCCTCTTGGCGCTTATAGATTCATGCTTTTCACTTTCTTCTCTTCCTCCATGCCTGGGCAGCGTTCCCAACCTTACATTTTAGCCCATTGCTCATAAGGAAGGCGCAGGGCGCATGCAGTTAGTTCCACAGCCCCGCGTGGCAGACATCATCGCTGCCTTCCTTACCTCGTCTGCCCACCTTGTCATCCTACCTCCTTGCTGGTGGGGCTATCAAGCGGTAGAGACAAAAAAAAGTGCCAAAGATTTCATTCCCCGATGTTTTCCTATGGCCCCATTTCTGACCTTTACTAACGGGGAGTTTTCTGAGAATTTCTGGGAAAGAAGAGAGAACAAATTCTCCTCATCTCACATCCCCAGTCCTCCTGTTTTGTATGAACATGTGATGCTCAGATACCAAGACGCCATTTTGTAACAATGAGGATAAAAGGGAAGAAATTGCAGAGAAGCCAGCAAAAAGCCTTCTGAGTTTTCATTCAGAAAGTAATAAAAACAAGCTATTCTTACCTGTAATAACCTGTAGAGAGCTTTTTAAAATATTGTATTAGCACACATAATTACGAATAATAATGGGCTTCATTATGACATTTTAGTATACATAGATGATGTATTCAATCATATTCATACATACACACACACACAAACACACACACACACACAAATTCATATAAACAGAATCACAGAACGGGTTGTAATTTGGATCTTGAACACTTAAAGGCCCATGTGTTCCTGAAGGCAGTGAGTCGCTAGCCAGTGGAGCTACTGAGAAGTGAAGCCATTAAAACGTAGGGTTTAGGAGAGAAAAAAAAATGAGGTCATTGGGGGTGTGCCCTTGAAGCTGCAGTGTGTACCACTCCATTCCCTCCTGTCTCTTTTGTTTCTTGGCTACCTTGAGATGAGTAGCAGTGTCTGCCAGGACATCCTCATGACACCGCACTGCCGTGCCACAGCTCAAAGCAATAAACCATAGACTGAAAGATGAGCCATGATACATCTTTTCTTTTTAAATCTGATTATTTCAGATATCTTGTCCCAGTGGCAGAACACTGACTAATATAACATGTAGCCTTTCGTGACTGGCTTGTTTTACAAAGGATGCTAATTGTGTATCACTGTGACAAAGTAACTTATAGAACTTACTGGAAGAAAAAACAAAATGCTTTGTTTTCGGTTTCAAAGTTCATTCCCTCACAGTGGGGAGGGTGTGGGAGAACAGAGCAGATGGAGCCAGTTGATCAAGGCAGGCCAGGAAGTAGAGAAAAAGGAGTACAAGAACTTGGCTGGCTTTCTCCCTTGACTTCTCTTCATCCTGCCTGGGCTCGCAGCCCATTGGATGGTGCTGTCCACACTTCTACTGGCTTCCCTTCTTAGTTAACCCTCTAGAGACTTCTTACTGACACTTCTAGAGGTGTCCCCTCCATCTCCAGTAAAGTTGACAGTGAAGATGGGCCATCATAGAAGATCTGTGAGCTCTTTGTATTCTTAGTGTAACTTTTCCATAAACCTAACATTATTTTCAAATTAAGAAGTTGGGGTTTTTTTTGTTTTTTGTTTTTTTTAGAAAACTCAGTGGTCCTATGATCTCTTTTCATTCAGTCTGTCCTTTGTGCTAGTGATGCTCGAAGACCAGGCTCCTCCTGTGAGTGTTTAAGCCATCAAGTCTGTATCCCAGATAAGAAGCAGGAGTGACAGTTGAAGGGGGTGTGGGACCAAGTATTGCTTTCAACCAGGGCACCTGTCAAGGAGATAACTAAACCATAGAAAGCAAAACTGATTCTGCAGGGGCACTGCTGTCTGCCAGCCTTAGACTCTAAGTTCTCAACCTCCGTAATGCTGTAGCCTTTTAATATAGTGCCACGTGTTGTGGTGTCCCCCAACTAGAAAATTATTGCCATTGCTACTTTGTAACTGTAATTTTGCTACTGTTATGAATTGTAATGTAAATATTTTTGGAGATAGAGGCGTGCCAAAGTGGTCACAACCTACAGGTTGAAACCACTTCTCGAAGATAACAATATATGGTTTTTGTGATCTAACATTTTTGGTCACTCGAACTTGGTTGCTTTACTTCTTAAAATTAATTTTTTTATGTGTACCGGTATTTTTCTTACATATATTTCTGTATGAAGGTTCCAGACTCCCTGGAACTAGGGTTATAGCAGTTGTAATCTGCCATATGGGTGCTAGGAATTAAACTTGGGTCCTCAGGACGAACAGCTGGTGCTCCTGACCACTGAGCCATCTATGTCTCCAGCCCCAAGGCTCCTTTATTTTTCTTTAATTTTGTTATCAGTCATTTTTGTGGAGCTGGATTCAAACCCAGGGTCTCGGGTGTGATATGAAACAGTGGACAGCCACATGTCCAGCTGTTTAACTTTGAGTCTGCATTCAGAAAAGATGAAATAGCTTTATGAACTATCTCTTTAATCTTTCAAAAACATTGTTATGAAATATACTGAGGATCAGTTGTAATCTTTAAGGGATATAAAATTAACACAACACATTAATTTATAGAATACATTTCTAATGATTTCAAATATCACATGTAAAATAGGCGTGCATTCTGAAGGTATACTGAATTCTTTGCATTGTCTCTGAAACACAGGGTCAAGTAACAGGGCAAAGTAAATTTTATGCCATCTTTGCATTGTTATCTCTTGTGCAATCCTTCATAATGAAGAAGGTCTAAGGTCAGTAGCCAATAATAAAATTTATGTGAAACATATACAAAATAGTGCCATCATTTGCCTATATATGCAAATGCCTGGAAACAAACTCGAAGGATACAAGGTTCTGTGAAAACTGAAGAGCTGTTGAAAAGTTGAGATGGAACCAGAATGGTGAGAATTGCTTCTGTCAACACATCGATTTTTTTTTTTTTTTTTTTTTTTGGTTTTTCAAGACAGGGTTTCTCTGTGTAGCCCTGGCTGTCCTGGAACTCACTCTGTAGACCAGGCTGGCCTCTAACTCAGAAATCTGCCTGCCTCTGCCTCCCAAGTGCTGGGATTAAAGGCGTGCGCCACCACCACCCGGCAACACATTGATTTTTAATTCCATCATCTATCTATCTATCTTTATAAAAAGCTAACAGCCAGATTCTTTTTATAATTAAAATAATTTAAAATGAAAATATGAACGCGGAGTGATGGCTCAGAAGTTAGCAGCACTTACTGTTCTTAGCAGAGCACCCAGATTGGGTTCCCAGCACCCACACAGTGGCTCACAAGTGTCTGTAATTCCAGTTCTAAGGAATCTGTTGCCTTCTTCTGCCCTCTGTGGGAACCTGGCACATACATGCATGCACACAAAACACCCATATACATAAAAATAAACAGATAAAATATATTTTAAAATGAAAATACTTAATGGTACTGGTTTTCCTCTTTACAAGATAGAACTGCTATGCCTGTGGGTGGGTCCCTATGATCTTGCCAGTTCTTAAGTTTGGCTACCTAGTAGAGAGGGATATAGATGTTTTCCACCACAAAGGAGAAAACTGGAGATGTGTTCTCTGTGAGACATCTGCATACAAATACGATGACAGAGAAAGAATGGCTAGCATGTAACCCTTAAGGATTTGGATGCTGTTTTTCATAAATAATAATCTGGGTTTAATTAATATTTACTCTTATCTATTCTTGCTCGTAAGGAAAGCTGAAGGGAAGGAACAACCATAAACGAAATGTTGAAACCATAGTAAGAGGAGAGTCATGGGAGTCTAAGGTGCCACGACACAGAGGAAGGCTTACTAGGTGATATTCTGTGCACTATGCCTTCTATCTGGCTCTGTCTTGCCCTTTGGTGACCCTGGCTAGCTTGATCCCCTGTAGGTGCTACAGTAGCAGCAAGGTGACACAAAGACACAGCACAGCACAGCTTTGATACTGTCTCAAAACGGAGCAGCTACAGAAAGATACTTTGGTGGGAGCTAAACCACTCATCGGGTGGTTTAGGCAGCAGTAAATAAATACGACTTGTGCAGAAAGTGGGTGAGAATATGGAAATGAGATGCATGCTGGACGATTCAGGGGTTCTATGTTTAGAACATACAAGTCTGCAAAGTTATACTTAAGTCTGTTTCTCTGTGATCTTACTTGGAAGATAAGAATCTGAAAGAGATGAGATTAAGTCCATTTAGTCTCGACAGAATCTGTGGTGCCTTATGGTTTCCTGCAGTTTATCTGTTTTGAGTCAATAATGTGTTTTCCAAATTGCATTGTTTTATTTGTAGGATCTGTTTGTGCAAATACAGAAGGCCATGAAAGGTTATGGCCCAAATTATAGGTGTTCCGTGAAGATAATTACTGAGACTAGAAGTCAGGCCCAGGCTTGGGCTGTGATTCCTCACAGATGTCTCTCTGTTGCCTGTTGCTAAGCAGGTGCATGGAATCCTACGCGTGGATCCAGCCTTCCCTTCAGTTGTGTGCCAGGAGGTCAAGAGCAAACCTGGGAGTCCTCAGAAGTCAGGGATGGAGACGTATGTGTGAGTCAGTTGTCAAAACAGGGGGAGCTTAAAATGAAGATCCCGAGCCAGACTTAGAAAGAACCAAGAATAGTTGATTGCACTGAACAAGTCGATTTGCTAGAGACATGTTTGCATATAAAACCGAAGGCTAAGAACGCCACTAGAAAAATCAATCCTCAGCCAGGCAGCGGTGGCGCACACCTTTAATCCCAGCACTTGGGAGGCAGAGGTAGGTGGATTTCTGAGTTCAAAGCCAGCCTGGTCTACAGAGTGAGTTCCAGGACAGTCAGGGCTACACAGGGAAATCCTGCCTCGAGAAAAGAAGAAGAAGGAGGAGGAGGAGGAAGAGGAGAAGGAGGAAGAGGAGGAGGAGGAAGAGAAGAAGAAGAAGAAGAAATAAGAAAAAGAAAAATCAATCCTCACAGCAGATAAAAAACTGTATGGTTTCTGACGTCCTTTCAATACATAAAGCTCAGTGCCAAGAGGATGAAAGTAGAGGGGGGGAAGGAAGGGGATGGTGCACATGCACATAAGAAGAGTTCATGTGTGTATGCATGCACATAAGAAGAGTGCATGCGTGTATGCATATGGGGACATGCACATAAATAAGTGAAATAACAAACAAAACCCTAAATCTCCATTTCCTGTAATTTATGTTCACTGTGTTGGTCCTTGGCACTACACAAAATTTTTATTTTATTTTTTATTTTATTTTATTGTGGCAAAGTCTTGCTGTGCAGCTCAGCTGGCCTCAAACTTATTATGTTGTCTAAGCTGGTGTTGTCCTGCCTCAGTCCCCAAGTGTTAGGATTTCAGACATGTACCATCATAACTGGCTACTTTAACATACATGTCTTCTTTCATACAACAGAACCTGAAAACAGGTATTATTATCTTTCCAAAAACGCATGAAATTTCTAGCTAAAGGTCTATTTTCAAGTGAAAATAACTACTGAGAATAGTAAAATTAGAACAATTTATCCCAATAATTCATTATGTATGCAGAGGAATAAATTGTAAGCACATACACACAGACTTTAGTTTTCTGAGGATTGCTCTTGTCATTTTTTAAGCGTTAGTAAGCTGCTCTGAAGGGCTGTGGACTTAGCTCAGTGGTAAACCACTTGCATAACACACTTAAAGCCCTTGCCCTGCTCTCTCACACTGCATGAAAAACGCCCACTATGATTGGAAAGCATCCCCGAAGTCCATGTTTCATTTCGTTCTCTGCCTTTAATAGCCCTTGTGAAGCCTCTCTTTAAAGGTTTAGAAACAGGCGCAGCGAGACTCTGCAGGTAAAGGTGCTTGCTGCCGACCTGAGTTCAATCCCTAGAACCCACACGGTACGAAGAGAGCAGTGACTCTAACAAGTTGTCCTTCTCTCCACACGTGCTCCCCGTCCCAAGGTAAAACTTTTACATTTAAAAAAAGCCCAGAAATAAACATGATTTTCCACGGATGACCTGACCTGAACCTGTTTCTGGTCAGAAGCTAGAGGATGAAAATTAAACAAAAAGAGAAGTTACAAGCATCTATAGTCTCGCCGTTCAGTTGGTGGAGACATTAGAAGCTCAAGGAAACATGAGTTTGTTTTGTTTTGTTTTTCCAAAAAATAAACTAGGGAAGGAGAGAAGTATGGAGAAGACAGAGAGCAGGAAAAGGAAAGAGGGGGAGGAAGAGGGAAAGAGAGGAGGGGAGAAGACATGGAGGAAGAGGAGGAGGAGAAAGATGGAGGAAGGGGAGGAAAAGGGAGAGAGGATAAGAGGGGAGAGAGAGGGAAGGTGAGGAGGGAGAGGGAAGGGAAAAAGTGAAGGGAGAGAAAGAGAGAGGAGGGGGCAGAGGAAAGGGGGGAGTGAAAAGGAGAGAGAGAACAGATATAAGGGCAAATGCAGGACACTTCTCCCTGATGATCTTGCTTCATCTGTCAGTCATCTAGGGGGCAAGGCCTAGTCAACATGCTCTTCTTCAGTGGAGTTCAGAGAGGTTAATAGAGGTGTCCAGCACTCACAAAACCAAACTTCCAATTTAGCTGTACCTGCCTCCCTCACTATTTTATTTTAAGGGTAGAATGACCCATCTCCTGTCCACGAACCACCCACTGTTCCTCCCAGATGAATACAAAAGGCATTTAGTCATTCTCTGCCTAGGACGAACTCTTCTCGGAATTCATTTACTTAAACACTTTAGCTGCTACTGTGGAACAGAGAAATTGCTATACTTTGCATGAATGTTGAGCCCAGGGACAGAACGACATGGTTCCTGCCCTTGGGACAGGGCCAGCAGGGTAGGCCTCCGACGTGGGCCACAAAGTCAGCTGCTGTGGGCTTAAGGCTTGTTTGTATAATCGAGGAAGGTCCTCCCTGTTAATGACTCCATGATAATCAGAGACAGCAGGAGTCCAGGAGGCAAAGGTGTGGCTAATTTCTCAGCAAAAATGGTAAACACTGGAACCTTCTGGACAGTCCTTAAGGCTGTGGGAAAGTGCTCTAAAACCACGAATTCGAAACTATATAATTTCTCAATTATGCAAAAGTATAAGGATGCAATATGAATTTTATAAGGGGCTTCACAGAGCTAAAGGAAAAGAGGCAGCTGCACTATGAGCCAGCTTGTCAGAAAGATGCTAAGGAAGGAATAAAAGATTTAAGGAGAGGTGGTTGCAAGGAAAGATCCCATCCAGCTAAGTTTTGTTTGTTTGTTTATGCTTACAAAGCAGGCAGATTCCTAAGTTGGGGTCAGCCTGGGACAGAGCTAATTTAGGTCCAGGTGTGACTGAGTGGTAATCTCAGGACAATGTCCCACCCAGCTAAATTTACAAAGGCCCTCTCAGCTGACTACAGAGACCTGACTAGGGAACCATGAGCAGAACATAGGCTGCCAGCTTGAATCCATGATTTGACTTTGAGTCATTTGTTTTCTCTCTTCCTAGACACCCCTTCTCTCAGAACCTGGACCAAGCCAAGGATGGTCCTTGGTACAGGAGAGACTTTGGACAGAAACAGAAAAAGGGCAGATGGAATACACAGCCCCAGCTGGTAAATGTGAGAAAGGCAAGCAGATTAGTAGTTGATCAAAACCTTTTCCTTTAACAACAAGCTTTCAGGAACAATAAATGCAGGAGAACACTGTATGATTATGTGATTGAGGTTGGCAATAAAGGTGGACTATATAGTTAGGAAATCAAAAATACCCAGGTCTATAAATGTGTTGTTTGTTCTAGCTTATGTGGTCAGAACACTTATCAAGATTCAGAGGTAAATGAATAACCCTTATGTTTGTCAAGGTTGAGAAACACTGATTTATTGGGTAGGTTCTACATGGCCAAGTGACTATTGAAAGAAAGGCCTTTTTTCTTTTGAGATAAATTGTCCATTTAATTGTGTGTGTAAGTGTATATACTTAACAAAGTAGCACACTAAAGGTTGGGCAGTAGCTCTGTAGCAGAGAGCTTGTCTCTTACACGAAATAACTTGGGTTTAATCCCCAGTGTTACAAAGAAACAATAGTATGTTCCCCCAATTCCAAAACACCACATTGTATCCCATTAAGTGTATACAATTATTTGCTAGTTAATGATAGAACAATAACCAGATGTGGTGGCTCACATCTGTAATTATCATACTTTAGAGGCCAAGGCAAAAGTATCCTTGAAGAAGTTTAGCCTGGGCTACAGAGTGAAATTCAGTCAGAAAAGAATCATCTGGATATGTGCAAATTTGGTTGTGTACAGCTATTGTGAAACTACCTTCTATTTACGGTGCCTGAGTGATCGTGAGTCAGCAGTTAGTGCTTCCTTGATGTTCCTTTTCTCATTTAACCTTCACACAGATTCCAAGAGGAAGAAAGATAATCCAATTCCCATCCCACAAAGAATGAACTGAAGCTTGGGAACTTTAAGTGATGTTAGTCATTTAGTATCAGGCAAGGTTTGACCCTGGATTTGTCTAGTTCCTAGACAGTTTGAAGAGAGTCCTTTGTTTATATTAGACATGAACATATGAACCTGGGCGTGTGTGGTGATTTGAACAGGTCCACCACCTGCAGTTTGGAATAATGATGCCCTTCAGAGATGAAATAGAAATGTTCAGCTAGTCCTGGAATTTAATAGTATGTTGTGGTGTTGAGGTCTCATGGTCCAGACACCAGGCTAGAACTTCAAATAAAAAAGCCAACCTTATTCTACAAGCAGATTGATGAATTTGATACGTGGTTTGTTACAGAAAACCTCATATATGGCTTAGTAAACCCAACAGGTCAAAATGGTAGATAATCAAGACTGTGGAAAGCATTTTTAACAGCCTCTGGGGGTAGAAAGAATACAAAAGAACATGGGGAAATGTATACATAAGTATGAAGAGAATGCAGGGTATTCTCAGGTACTTTCTTCCTCTATGAAAATCAACAACAATAATGATGATGGTGTGATAGCTTAGTTCTGACTGCTATAACCAGGCATGCTGGACTTAATGCTAGACAGAGGGATGGATGGACAGACAGAAAGGAAGGAAGGAAGGAAGGAAGAAAAGAAGGAAAGAAGGAAAGAATGAAGGGAGAATAAAAGGCTAGAAGTTCAGGATCTGAGTGCCAGCATGGTTGAGTTCAGGTAGGGGCCCTTTCATGATGCAGACTGCTGACTTCTTAGGAAGATTAAAAAAAAAAAAAAAAAAAGAGGATGAGAAATAGTTCTCTAGGATATCTTTTACATGTTATAAAGTCATTAGTCCCGTTCACGAGGGTTCTACTCTCATAAGCTTCCAAAAGCCTCACCTGCTTATATCATTGCTTGGGGTTAATATTTCAATATATGAATTTGAGGTGGTTGCACACATTTAGTGCTTTAGCGATAACAAATGGTCCGAGTGCTCACCATGTGCAGACACATGCGAGTCCTTTATAACTATGAATAAATGTTTCAAAGATGAAGAAGAAAGGGCTTATGGAAGTCACACCATTGTCATAAGGTCATTCAGGTCTATTGGACTCCAAAGCTAAAACACTATGCTGTTCTGTATTTATGTTTATATCGTTGGCTGTACAATCAAGGTGTCCTCCCATGCTTCAAGAAGACGTGTAGACAAAGTAAGATGTGGAGAGAAAGTCATCGGATTATCTGAGAGTCACTGGACAGGATCCTCAGAGAGCCAGGTCTTGTGTTTAGCTATAGGGTCGGAGACCTGTACTCAATCGGTTCCACTGTGTTTAAGAAGTCCATGTCTTTGTGTGTGCCTCTTCGTTTTCAATCTAGCTCTTATAGATATTTCCACTTGCCTTGCCGTACAGAAGAAAACAATGTTCTTTTGTGCAGAACCTTATCATTCCCTTTAGCCAGAAGGGAGTAATAATTTCTTTGTCAAGAATGAAAGGATAGGATTAGGTGGGGGTGTGGGCAGGGCAGAGGTAGCAGTGGATATCAAAGTTAGAGACGCCTCCGTGGGCAGTCTGCGTGACACACACAGTCCTGGGCTCTGTGTTTCACAGATATGTTTCTACAAGGGGACAGACAATGAAGAGACACAAACATACTGTCCTCTCTTGTCCCTAGGTGTCTTCTAGGAAACAGGCTGATGGAGCATGTGTGGGTTGTCTGGGGATGACTCTTCAGGACTTTCCTGCTCTTTGATTCATTGGATCCAAAGAAACTCGCCTAATTTTGTTTTTTTTTTTCCTGTTTAATTTAATTATTTCGGTTTGGGGACATGGCCTTACTATGTATCCATCACTGGCCTGGTGCTCTCTATGTAGCCTAGGCTGGCCTGGACCTTGTGCCAAGTATGTACCATCATGTCTACTTTTGAACATTTAAAACTATCTACCGATTTCCTCTCCTTTTCCTTCACCCTAATGCTCCTTGGTCTGTATCACCCTGCCCACCAGGAAATCCGTTTTAGGAGATACTCTCAAGATAAGCCAAGCCTGTTTATCTTCCTTGTTGCCTAGTTAGGAAAGGAAAAAAAAAGACTACTTATATCCCTGCCTGCCCAAAAGTTAATCTGACCAATTACACATAAAAGAAAAACAAAACAAACAAAGCCACACAACTATCTTTTGTTTGTGATTTAACAGCTAAGTCTAAGTAAAATGGTGCTGTTTCGTGAAGCCTGGACTCTTCCACTAGGGTTACCAGTGAGGTTAGGCCTGTGTTTGGTGTTAGTGTTTGGCTTAAAGTTGGGCTTTGGGTGAAAGGTCCAGATGGTATCTGATATTCTGGGCTTGCCTTCTGCTTCCACTTCCACCTCCCACCCTCCCGCTCTAACAGGTGCAGGCGACACATTAGCAACGTCAGGGCGATGAGCCTCTTTTCCTTACAGGCCCCTTCTATGCAACCAGTTCACTAATGGCCTCCTCATTACGTTTAGTTTCGGTTGGAGAAGGACAAAGCAGGGACATAAGGGTGTGATAAGAAAACTCATAATCCTGCCATTTAGTTCAGAAGTCCTTTGCGTGTAGGTAGGTGGTGGGAGAGTGAGGAAGAAAATTCGGTTTTGCTTCCAGTGTATCCAATAGCACACTTCTTAAAGTTTTCTGGAGAATTCACACGAAGAAGTATAAAGGTCTGTTTTCTTCCTGCTAAGCATCTTTCTCAGTTTGGGGGTTCTCTGCATTATTTAGAAGTGACAGAAACTATTTTTATTCAGCATTTGATGAGCTGTACCGAAGCAACAGCAGAGGCATCCGGATGTGCTTGTCTCCGTTATTTCTATGGGAGCCTGAAGTGAGAGGGTAGATGACCGGCAGCCTCTGTCCACAACAGACATTGAAGCACAAGTAGCCATTGCTGTTCCAGAGCCTCTGATTTGAAACCCACAGGACCCAGCATGTTCTAGAATTCATATTTTTTTTTTTGTGAGAAGAGTAATTCTATGTGTAAAGTATCACATTCCCCTAAGAGAATTAGGAACAAAACTTTGTGTGTGTGTGTGTGTGTGTGTGTGTGTGTGTGTGTGTGCAGATGTGCCTATGATGTGTGGAGATCAGAGGTCAGTGTTGGGTGTCTTCCTCAATTGATTTCTACCTTATTTCCTTATTTTTTAAGACAAGGTCTCTCACTGAAACTAGAATTTTCCAATTTGGCTATACGATCCCCAGGGATCTGCCTGTCTCCCTCTCCCCAGCAATAAGATTACAGGCATGTATCACTGCACTCAGTTTTTTGTTTGTTTGCTTGTTTCCTCCCTGAGACAGGGTTTCTCTGTGTAGCCTTGTCTATCCTGGAACTCTCTGTGTAAACCAGGGTGCCCTCGAACTCACAGAGATCTAGCTGCCCCTGCCTCCAGAATGCTAGGAGTGAAGGTATGCGTCACCAATTCCCGCTGCACCATGTGGGTGCTGGGAATCAAGAACTCAGGTCTCCATGCTAGCCTGCCAGGCACTTTACTGAGAGTCTCTCCAGCTCCACCCCTGTTTTTGTTTTGTTTCAGTGAGTTAGGTCTCATGTAACAGAGGCTGGCCTTGAACTTGCTGTGTAGCTGAAGGTTACCTTGAACAGATCCTCTTGTGCCTGTCTTTCAAAGGAAAATTTTTTAGTTATATTTCTGCAGTGGCGTACATATTGTCATTCTGTGATCTAAATGAGTTCAGAGCTATGTGAGGTTTTAGTATCAAGTTTTGAACAAATTAATGCCAGTGTTTATTAATTATTAAACAACAATAATTCAGTGTTGTTTAGACTTCAGAAAAAACTATTGTAGAATTATATTAAGAATATAAACATCTTTGTCTTATGTATGGAATAACAAGTCATCATTACACCACAACGCCCTTCACTGTTGGTTCCTGTCAATGCCCTATTGATCTAGCCCATTTCAAGAGAAACTGTGCTTCATTTGATCCATTCATATTTTCCTGAGGTAGCCTACTACAATGTTCTTTCTAAGTGCATCCATTGTTCATTCTGCCACTCTAGCAAGAGCACTGGTGTCTAAGAGACAAGGCCTCTCAGATGACTATAATAGCAGTGAGATTTCCTGAGGCTGTTAATAGGCTTTTACATGCAACTCTGAAATACACCTAAATTATAACCAGAGAAGGTCAGGAACAAGGCTGAGTTCATTGGGAACTCTGCCCACCTCGAAGAGAGCAGCATACACCCCCCGCTCATTAGCCCCTTAGAAGTGTTTCATTCTGGCTACTGTCCGGCGATTATACATAGTACAAGCATTCTTTGGCCAAGCTCCAGGTCATCCGGGTTCCGTCTACTTTTGAATGGTTGCTTTTTTACCCCTTTTCTTTAAAAAAAAAAAAAAAGAATTAAAAACTATAAATTTAATCCATTGAGTCCTCAGATTGCTTACAATTATTATTTATTTTTTACTACCAATTATTTGACCCGTTTAAAATAACACAGTGTAGAAAGTGTCATGTTGTGCTAAAATATTTTAATATTAACTTATTAGAGCAGTAAGAGATATTTTTAGCATAATTTAAAACATGCCCTAGGGCTTTAGGATCGAAAGAGTATGTTTGTAATTTCTACAGGGTTGGAACAAACAGGATCCCCAAGGAATGTAAGGGATGACAAGCTCTCAATTCAGAGTAACGCAGAGCGGTATAGAAGTACAGGACCTTGTGCTTCTGATCCTCCTGTCTCTACTCCTGAGTGACAGCGTTATAGACTTCGTGCCACCGTGACTTGTTTTATGTGGTGCTGGGAACTGAACTCAAGAATGCTTCAAGAAGGCACGCATTCTACTAACTGAGCTACAGCCCAGGTCTCAAACCGTACCAAGGAGGTTTATTTTTATTATTATTTTTGACATGATTGGCAACTTAACTGAGGGTCTAGTGCATGCTAGGCGAGTATCCTGGAGCTGTATCCTCAGTCCCTCCTTTATCTTTTTTTGAATATGTGGACTATTTTATGATAAATTAAATATTGACCTATCATTTCAATGAACAAACCTGTGTTATACTTCAATAATAGTGTTATACTTCAATAATAATGTGTTATTCTTACTAAGCCATTATCCCATGCATTTGCTTCTTGGGTCTTTCCATATTTCTTGAATACTACTCCCATGCTCAGAATTTTAAAAATTATTATTGAGGTGGGCAGTGGTGGCACACACCTTTAATCTCAGCACTTGGGAGGCAGAGGCAGGCGGATTTCTGAGTTCGAGGCCAGCCTGGTCTACAGAGTGAGTTCCAGGACAGCCAGGACTACACAGAGAGACCCTGTCTTGAGAAACAAAAACAAAAACAAAAAACAAAAAGAAAAAAAAAGGAAGAAAAAAGAAAAAAAAAAGGAGTTGGAAAACCCTGCGGGAGCTCCTGGCCTTGCCCATGGCCCACTGGAATTTTTGTCCCTTTGGTTGGCGTCTGTGTATCTCCTGTGAGCATCACCGTTGAACCTTTAGCCATAGTACTATCATGCTATACTTCCTTTCTCACAGATACTATTGAAAACAAAGGCGTCGTTATTACATGGGAGTGGAGTTTCCCAGAATCCAAGATTCTTTTCTATAAAAAAATTTATACGCAAAAAGAGCCAGAGTCCACACTGGTCAGCCTTTACAAGATGTGGGAACATAACCATGGGTCTCTTTGGTTTCGTCTCAGAGCAAATGAGAAAACCTCCCTTCAGGCAAATGTTAAAACAAACATTTCCCAATGCTTATTAACCACTGTCTGTACAAACTATAGGGCCCAGAACAGCTTCTCTTATTTAAATTTTGTTTTCCTTTTAGATATCATTACAGTAATTGGGTGACATTCTAAGAGTGTAATTCAGGTAAGAAGGGTCTCTGGAAACCAGGAAAGATAGTACATGCCTGTAATACCAGTAGTCAGGATAACCAGGCAGGAGAATCATGAGTCACAGGGTAGTCTGAGTCGTTAGTATTACACACATAATCTACATATATGCTGTGTGTAATGCTTCTAATGTGACTTTCCACAGAAGCTTGGGGAAATATGTTTATTCCTTTGAAGTAAAATATGTCAAATTTTGAGTCCTCAAAGAAATTCAAGATTTTAAAAATGTGTTTCTTCATAAAAGACAACAGGTAGTTGTTACTGGTCTCATCCCTGCTTTTGAGGCAGTCTTTGTAGAATCTGCAGTTTTAGGACCTCCTGGATCCGTTGTTTCCATGAACCACTCCAAAGAGCACAGGGGAACTTCAGGAGCAAGATCAGGAAGTCTTGGTCTCTGAGGAACGTCCGGAAGTCAATGTTGTGATGAACAGAACAAGGAAGACTAAAAGGAGGACCTCAAGGGTGCTAGCCCTTTGTGACTTTGGTTTCACCAGGGAAGTTAGGACTCTGGTTTCTTTAATTATATGAGCAGGGGCATGTTCAGTCTTTTGGGAGTTTGCCCAGCTGCTTCCTGAAGACTCAATCTTTGGCTGTAAGAGACCAGAGTAAATTCACAATAAACATCACAGGAGCAATCCATAATTATGTTTTTCAAAGTATGAAATGGCTGTGATAGGTCCTGGAAATGAACGGCCAGTGTTTCCCTGTGGAATGACGGTTTATGTTTCAAAGGCTTGGGTTACCCAGAATACAATCATACACCCTAGACAATGGCTTTGAGAAGAGCTGGTTCTAAAATGGGAGCGTTTCTAGGACACTTTCATGATAAGAACCTCTGTGTAGTAATCTGAAAATTCATTTTCCAGTCTTTCAGACTCAACTGGAATTGAGAATAGCTACTTTATGCAAGGTGTTGACACTTGATTTACAGACTACATTAAAATGGATCATACCACAAGCCCGGTATATTTCTTTCTCTGTGGTTATATGTGTAAACCCATTTACCAGCTTTCTCTCTACCTCTCGATTACATCAAAGAAAACTGACATTATACAATTTCTTATTTTTTTAAAATGTTATTCTTTGACAATTTCATACTTGATATCATGTAATTCCTTTCAAAGACATTCAGTGCACATTTCTAAATATCAGAATCTGACACTACATTATCAGACTTTAAAAGTGATTGCAATATCTTTAAATTGGGACTGGAGAAACGGCTTAGACATTAAGAGTGCTTCCTACTCTTTTGGAGGGCAGGGGCTTGATTTGCAGCTCCCACATAGGATGGCCCACAGATGTCAGGGGATCCTCTTCTGGCTTCTCCAAGCACACATATACATTGTAGTAAGTATCATAAATCATCTAAAGGTAATTTAAATATACAGGAGATGCCACACATGTTAGCTTAAATCTAACTGCCACACCCTATTACCGTGAGTGTTTGATACTGTTATTTGTGATGTCAGGAAACTAACAAGGAGGATAGTGGGTTGAGAAGAACAGGGCTAATACCAAGGCTCATGACCCTGTGCAGATAAACAACGGCAGAATCAGACTCAAGATATTTGTTCAACTAAGAAGAAGGCCAGTAGGTTCAATGCACAGATCAATGCTTGAGGGTGTCCATGTCTATTAGGAATGTTGCCCTTGTGGGTCCCAGCTCCAGGAGAAACAGTGGAGGAGATGACATTTCTCCACTCTTGAAATCCTTGAGTTCTTGTCCCAAGACACTCCTTAAAATGTGCAGACAGTAAAGAATACCAATCTCTGGGCTGGAGAGATGGCTCAGTGGTTAAGAGCACTGACTAAACTTCCAGAGGTCCTGAGTTCAAATCCCAGCAACCACATGGTGGCTCACAACCATCTGTAATGAGATCTGATGCCCTCTTCTGGTGTGTCTGAAGACAGCTACAGTGTATTCATATACGATAAAAAAAAAAAAAAAAGAATACCAATCTCTGTATACTCACAGGATAATACTTCCTGATAAAATGGGAGACAGGCTGGGCTGGTGAGATGGCTCAGTGGTTAAGAGCACTGACTGCTCCTCCATAGGTCATGAGTTCAAATCCCAGCAACCACATGGTGGCTCACAACCATCTGTAATGAGATCTGATGCCCTCTTGTGGGTGTCTGAAGACAGCTACAGAATACTTACATATAATAAATAAATAAAAATTTAAAAAAAAAAATGGGAGACAGGCTCATGGTGGAGGACGGTCCAGGAATTGAGTTGTCTGAGAAGAATTCTGAGAGCACTCCAAGAAAACAAAGAGTCTGAGAAGAATTCTGAGAGCACTCCAAGAAAACAAAGAGTCTGTGACCTCAGTTTATTCCAAACACTGAATTGTTCTTGGAAAGTGTTTCTGTGCTCTTCTTAGGTGTAGTGGATTGGACTGAGTTTACTTCTGATGACTTATGATTGTTTGCTGTTGTTATCCAATTAAATGTTTCTATTATCTTTTATATGTCTCTATGCAAAAATACCCTTTTGCCCGTGCAGCTTGTCCCTGTGAGTGTGTACAGCTTGAACTCATGAGAGCTTTACTCACGTGACCTTTCTTGACTCTCACAGTATAAATTGTCTGGTGCTCTGAATAAAGTTGGCTCTTAGCACATGAGTCTGCCTCATTTATCAGATCCATTCTCCCAGGTCCCACCTCCTCTAGAGTGGTGACAGTTCAGAAAGATCAAGTGCCTGGTATGGTTTGAAATGAACTTGAACCTGTTTTGTCTAGCCTTCAAACTGGTCTTCACCTTCATTATAGTACACATCTTTTTTTTCAGTTCTCTGCATTTTGTTCTGGGAGGTTCTTTCTATGTAGTACAAGCTAGCTTGGAAACCACCGTGTAGCTCAGGCTAGCCTTGATCTTCTGATCCTCTTGCCTGAACTTCCTGTGTGCTAGAATTACACTTACGTGCCACCAGGCTTCGCTCACATATTCATTGGTTGTTGCTCATCAATGAATGACGGGATTTTTCTTATTTCACTTACTATGATGCTCCTGTGTCTAGGAAAGTGACTGGCACACAAAAGAAACCAACCATATCGTTAAAAGGAATGAATGTGCATGTTATGCGACCTTGAAAGTCTTAGGAAAGGCTCTTTGCAGGGAATAGCTGTGCAATTCTCAACGACTCAGTGAGAAACTGTCCACTCCTTTCTACAGCCTCCAATTCCTTCTGGTTCACAGCTCTGAGATGGATTGGCATGTCATCGTGGTTGGACATGATGAGACAGCCAAAAAGAGTAATTTCAAATTTCTCATCTCCTGCATTAGTAGGATTAGGTCTGATAATTCCAAGTGCTGGTGGTAAGATGGATCGACAGGAATTCTTACAACCTGATGGTGTTACTGTAAATTTGGCAACCACTGTTGCTGTTTTTGTTGTTAAGAGTTACAGATGGGGGGCTGGAGAGATGGCTCAGCGGTTAAGAGCACTGACTGCTCTTCCAGAGGTCCTGAGTTCAACTCCCAGCAACCACATGGTGGCTCACAACCATCTGTAATGGAATCTGATGCCCTCTTCTGGTGTGTCTGAAGACAGCTACAGTGTACTCACATACATAAAATAAATAAAAAAAATTTTTTGTTTGTTTTTTTCGAGACAGGGTTTCTCTGTATAGTCCTGGTTGTCCTGGAACTTTGTAGACCAGGTTGGCCTTGAACTCAGAAATCCACCTGTCTCTGCCTCTTTTTTTTTTTTTTTGGATAAATTTAAAAAAAAAAGTTACAGATGGATTTTTGTATGTATGTAAGTATGTATGTATGTATGTATTTATTGGTTTTTCGAGACAGGGTTTCTCTGTGTAGCCTGGGCTGACCTGGAACTCACTCTGTAGACCAGGCTGGCCTCGAACTCAGAAATCCGCCTGCCTCTGCCTCCCAAGTGCTGGGATTAAAGGCGTGCGCTACCACTGCCGGGCTACAGATGGATCTTTATTTAAAACTCTGACCTACTAATTCAGCATTTTCCACTGACTCCTGGAGCGGAGACCTTCAGGCTTAATAGTCTTTGCGTAGGTGCTGCCTCCGTCAGGACCTTGGCAGTGACCGTTGCTATCCGTCTTTGATGCCTTGGCTTTTTGTGTGTGTGTGTGTCCTTGGCAGTCCCGATAGCATGCTCTCGCTAAGCTGGCCTAACTTCTGGTTTCTCATTCCTCTTGGCCTTTGTATCCGTGAGAACCACTCTGGTGATAACCCGCTGGCATTTGGCTGTGTGTCGGGTTCTTTTCAGTTTCTTCTGACTACCCTTTTTTTCTGTATTTTTTGTTTGTTTTTTTTTGTTTGTTTTTTGTTTGTTTTTTTTTTTTGTTTTTTGTTTTTTTGTTTTTTTCTGTAGAGGACAGCCCAGATGAGCTGCCCAGGATTCCTTTGCAAAGGAAAGGAATTAAGAAACTGGGAAACCTTCCTGTCAGTCCTGGCATAGCGCCATCCCTGTCGAAGTAGATCTTGTACCGGCTGAAACAGTATGGCGTGGACTGCTGGCTGGCGTGGACTGCTGGCTGGAGCAACCTGATAATCGCTTGAGAAAAGCTTGGCATTGCCTTGTGACGCTAACTGGCTGAGGATTCTAAAATTCTATTATTTCATTCCTAGGTTTTACCCTTAAGAAATCTGACCCTGTTTTCCAGGCGTTTTCACAGTGGCACCATCCATAAAGGCAAAACCAAAACAATAAACCCCACACCTGTAGAGGAATTTTAATCCAGCAACACAGCTGCTTTGGCAAAGGATCACACCTAAAGACCTTCTAGGTCCGTGAGATTTGGCTAGAATGACACATCTTTAAGCCCTCTGGCTGAAATGTAGACACTCCCTTAGTACACGCCTTTACTCCCAAACAACGTAGGTAAGGTTAAATTGTAGAAGGAAGCAGCTATGTTTGAAAGCAAAGTCTAATTGAGTGGCAAAGTGACAAACCTGAGAAAGATTTGACAGAATGAGTCAGAGATAGGGATCTGTCCAGCTCTCACAAGAACAGCAGGGGAAAGAGAGGCTACTTAAGAAGAGAACAGCACAGGAAAGAGAGGACTTGTTAGAACAGCACAGAGTCAGGAGGGGAGGGCAGTTCAGTGAGTGAAGTTCAGCTGAGTTCTGGCAATGCAGTGGAGTTCAGCTGAGTCTGTGCAGTTCAGCTCTTGGAGCTCAGAAGCAGTTTTTTTTCAAGCAGGGCAATTCAGTCAGAAGCCGAGAGAACCCGATTTGAATCAGTCAGTATGGAGAGGAGTTTGAGCCAGGGCAGCTGAGTTAAAGTAGTCAGCCAGAATTCAGAAAGAGCCAGAAAGGATAAGCTTATTTAGCAGTAAGCCTCTAAGACAATTACATCTGGCCAATAAAAGTTACTTTTTCGAGGCCAACCTGGTCTACAGAGTGAGTTCCAGGACAGCCAGGGCTACACAGAGAAACCCTGTCTCAAAAAAACAAAACAAGCCGGGCGGTGGTGGCGCACGCCTTTAATCCCAGCACTTGGGAGGCAGAGGCAGGAGGATTTCTGAGTTCGAGGCCAGCCTGGTCTACAGAGTGAGTTCCAGGACAGCCCGGGCTACACAGAGAAACCCTGTCTCGAAAAACCAAAAAAAAAAAAAAAACAAAAAACAAAAAAACAAAAAAAAAAAGTTACTTTAATCCCTCCCAAGTGCTGGGATTAAAGGCATGCGCCATCACCGCCGGCAAAAAGTTACTTTTTACATAAACCTATGGGAAGCTCCAGTATGGCCAGACATTGAAGAATGTATTCACAAACTATGTTGTTATCATGCACTGATACAATAGTGAAGTGGATGTGTAATCTGAGGCTGTAAACATTGACACAGATGAACCTTGGTAACATTCTGCTGGTTGGAAAAGAAAGGGAAATACAGAAAACTACATTAAATATGCTATAACTGTTATAAAGCACAGGCGATGGAAATAAAACAATACAGAGTTTAATTAGATATACCTACATGCTAAAATTACTTGTAAAAATGCTTAGATACTGGGCTTGGTGGTCCCTACCTATAATCCCAACACACAGCCAGAGGCAGATGGAACTTCAATTCAAGAGTAGCCTGGGCTACAGAGGGGGACTTGATCTAAAAGAATACATAGCAAGAGCTGGGTAGTTCAGTAGCAGAGTATCTGCTTAGCATGCACAAGGCCTTGGCTTGCACCCCTAATGTGTGGGGAAGGGGAAAGAGGTAGGGTAGAAAGGATGGAGGTGAAGAGAGAAACGTAGAAAAATAAAACCAAAAATTTTAAATGGCGGTTACTTTTGGAGACAATCAGACAAATAGAAGTCTAAAGTAGGTGGATGAAAGAAACTGATTAACGTTTTGGCTCTTTTCAAGTTGCCTGTGCTTTTATCATTATACTATTGCTAAGGTCAAATACAAACCACGTGACTTCTTTTGTCAGTGTCAACCAGGTTAGGAAAGTGAGCTAGCTAGCTTGGGACAGAGCTGTGTATGAAGGTTTCAGGTCTGCCATCCACACGACCATCTGCTGGTGCTGGCAGGAGAGCACGTTGACATCTGGAGGCTGTTGTTTGCTGCATCGTGCTGCCAAGAGGTGAGCTGGTCCCCTAAGTGAGCGATGAAAACACTCATTCAAAGTTGGACCTACCCAATATATAATCCAGTAATTACACACAGAGAGTGGACACCACTAGAGAAAAGCATACTTGTATTTGTATTTAAACATTCACACTGTTTGATCACAGAGTGATCCCACCAAGAAGTACTGGATGCTAATGTGTTCTTTTACAATTTCCTGTATGCTCCTTGTACAGCACAAAGCTGCCAAAGATCACGTCTTAGGCACACTTAGACTTCTACAGACATGGAGACACACGTGCTCAGTTACACGTGTAGAATTAAAGCGTCAGATCTTACTTGGCCTCATGTGAGTAAAGTCACAAACCTCACCAATCTTTCTGGGATACGGTTTCTGAAGTCCTGGCAGCCCTTGCCATCTGTAAATGGCTAAGTTCATTAATTCTAATTAAGTGTCAGAAATGAACATCAAAAACATACAGAGAGGCCTTTTCCTTAATGAGGAATAGTACCAGAATCTGATCTTAAGCTATGTGCCAAACACAAGTCAGTATCTGAGTCTAAGGTGGCAGACTGCTTTGAAGGATACTAAAAGAGCTTTTAAAAATAATTTTTCATCATTTTAAGCAAGTTTTAGACCATAAAAAATCTATGCTTACTCTCTTTACAATGAAAAGGAAGACATTGTAAATCATCTTGAAGATATGATTAGGCCGGGCAGTGGTGGTGCACGCCTTTAATCCCAGCACTTGGGAGGCAGAGGCAGGCGGATTTCTGAGTTCGAGGCCAGCCTGGTCTACAGAGTGAGTTCCAGGACAGCCAGGGCTACACAGAGAAACCCTGTCTCAAAAAACCAAAAAAAAGGATGATTAATATTAGTAACTTAGTTGTTTTGACAGTCTGGGTTTTACTTTATGTTGCCAATTAAATAATTTCATCATGAAAATTAGAAAATTGCTATTTCTCCATTTCACTTACTCTAAATTAGATACTGTCAATAATTGATTCAGGCTAAGATGGTAATTTTCTTCCAAATTAAAAAATAGCTTCTAATGAAGCCATTACAAGCACTACCCCTTCCTCCATTCCCCTCCTCCTATTCACCCTCTCCCTGCCCCGTGTGTGTATGTGTGTGTGAGTGTGTGTGTTTGTGTGTGTGTGTGTGTGTATGTGTCTTAAGAGCACATATTCACATACACATGTATATAGAAAATTGTTGTTGTTTGGCTTTTGGTTTCTTGAGGCAGGGTCTCATGAAGCTCAGGTTGTCTTGGAACTCAAAGTATAGACGAAGTTAACTTTGAACTCTCAATCTCTCTCTACCCCACCCCATGTCCAATAAGTGTTGGGATTATAGGCCTGCATCACCATGGCAACTGGAAAACCTATGTTAAAACCACTGCCTGCTAAAACATGTAACAATTGATTTATAAAAAAAATAAATTTATTAATGAATTTTTTGTTAGATTAATTCACAAGTAGTTTCCCAGTCTTTTGATTATTATTTAAAATGGCACACAGAGCGTGGCGTATGTATCATTTTGTAACCCAAATTTCTGATCTCTCTTCTAGAATGACTTCTGATATAGTTATTAGTATTTCTCTGCATAAACTCTTGACTTTTAATCACAATGCTGCCACTATATTCAGTCACTTATTCATTTTATTATGTGCTAAGGCCATGGTGATGAATGAAACCAAATGCGATCTTTTACCACATAGTAACATTTACTCCTGATATTGAAAGATATTAGTAAAATAATCACAAAAACTAATGAATTATTATAAAGTGTGAATAAACAGTAGGTGTATAGTGTCAAAAGATTGTAGTAGGGGATGGGGTTTGGTGATAAAAACCCTGAAATTCCAGCTACTTTGTAGACTAAGGCAGGAGGACAGCAAGTTCAAGGCCTGCTTAGGCAAGTTAGTGAGACCCTGTCTCAAAACAGTGCGAAAGAGGGCTGGGGACATAGCTTAGTGGCAGAGCATTTACCCAGCATGTAGGTCTTAATGCTCCAAAAAAAAAAACAATTACAATGTGGGAATTCTTAGGGTCTCAGAAAGCTTCCCAAAGGATGTGTTCACGGATATGGGGAAGGGAAAGCAGAGAGAACTGGCCATCTGAGCCAGGTGTGCTGGCTGTAATCCTTCCGCTGCAGAGGCAGAAGCAGGACGATCGTGAGGCTAAGGCCAGCTGTGCTACACAATGAATCCCTGCCTTGGAAAAAAATTGACCATTTGAACTTCTTTTTCATTACAGTTCTTTTTTTTTTTTTTTTTTTTGAGACAGAGTTTCTCTGTGTAGCCCTGGCTGTCCTGGAACTCACTCTGTACACCAGGCTGGCCTCGAACTCAGAAATCCGCCTGCCTCTGCCTCCCAAGTGCTGAGATTAAAGGTGTGCGCCACCACTTCCCAGCACAGTTCTTTTTAATTACTGGTATTTACTTGTAAAGCTACTATAGATTGTTACTCTTAACTAAACTCACAAAACTTAACCGCGTATTTTTTGATGAACACCATGGAAAGGCGCTAAAATAGGGTTCTGACTTTCTTGAATTTGCTTAATATGGAGAAAAGCTGGAGATGGTAATACGAAGATTTGATAAGCAGAATAAGACATAGGCACACATTTCCCTGAGCTTACGGCCTGCATTTTAGGCTTTACAGATTGAGTGAGAACTTGAGCACAGACACAGACACAGACGGAAAAAGCATTTTGAAATACGTTCTAGAAACTGTGTGTGTTATTGGGGTTTCCTAAGAGGAAGTGGCCAGAGCTGGACAGTTAGATTGTAATCAAGCTGTTGCAGTTCTTGATCACCATGCTGAGACACTTGTGCAAACTTCTGACAGCAGCGGATGATAACTAAGTGTGTGTGTCTGCCCTGCTCAGCATTCCCAAGAACATGGTTCTGAGCCAAGGAAGTGATTAACGCATGTATCCTCCTGTCTCTGACTGTTCCTTAAGTAGACTGAAGGCAAGAGGAGTAGATTATGTGCATTTGGAGCAGCCCAGAGCCTGTGTCCTGGAGTCACCCCTCTTGCTCTATTCACGCTGATAAGCCCAGCACATCCTGTTAGTCTAATTAACAGCTGTTAGTTTCTGTTTCTTCTTGATCTGTGGGTAGAAGCTGGGTCATAAAAGGCCTAAATCTCATAGATTCTGTTTTGTAAAAAAAAAAAAAAATGCATTTGTTTCCAGTCAGGACAACACAAAGCAAAACAAAACAAATCACTAATCTGACAGCTACACTTCAAATGTTCAGGAAGAACTATCTAGGCATCTATAAAGATAAAGTGAGTATATGGAAACATTACTCCCTGTGCTTGGTGGGTTTCTGTCATCCTGCACCAGGGATGCTGGGGGAGAAGGACTGAGTTTGAGCATGCTTGAGCTGCCTATCAAAATTCCATCTGAAAACTGAGACTAAATCAACCAAATAGACAAAATGTATGAACACACAAAAATTACTAGTTATTGAGTCTGGGTGTACGGTATGCAGATAGTCACTGTACAATTATTAGTCTGCTTTTCTACATGTTTGAAATTGTTCCTAATAAAAGGTTAGAGAAAGTTTTTATTACAAAAAAAAAATCCTCCTAGTAGTCAAAGTCCTTAACATATAGTAAAGAAACCAATGAACTTCAGATAATTAGGGGAATTTTTTTTTTTTTTTGGTTTTTTTGAGACGGGGTTTCTCTGTGTAGTCCTGGCTGTCCTGGAACTCACTCTGTAGATCAGAAATCCACCTGCCTCTGCCTCTGCCTCCGACTCCCAAGTGCTGGGATTAAAGGCGTGCGCCACCACTGCTCGGCCAGGGAAAATCTTCATTAAAAAGACAGTGTTGCCAGGCAGTGGGACACACACGTTTAATCCCAACATTTGGGCGGGAGGCAGAGGTATGTGGATCTCCGAGTTCGAGGCCAGCCTGGTCTGTAGGACTAGTTCTTGGATAGGAAGGGCTATACAGAGAAACCCTGTTTTGAAAAAAAAAAAAAAAGGACAGGAAGTTGGTAATTCATAAGCTTCGGGGACAACTTGAAAACGATACTGCTAGTCATGGCTCATGAAGAACTAGTCACTTTGTCCCTAGTGACCACACAGCTGGTTCTGCTGACCCAACTGATGCTGCTGTGTCTCCCACTGAGGCCCAGTCTCTGTTGCCAACATGCTAAGTTTATATAGAGGACTGGAAGACAGTTCTGTTGGTAAAGTGCTTGCCACACAAGCTTGAGGACCTGAATCTGATCTCCAGCACCCTCTAAAAACAGACATGGTGGCCTGTCCTTGTAATCCTAGTGTCAAATAGGCAGAGACTGACAGATCCCTGGGACACACTGGCCAGTCATCATAGCTTCAAGGGTGATCCGGGGACCTAGCAAAACACCCCGTCCAGCAATCATGGTGGATAGTTTCTGAGGAATTACATCCAAGTTGACCACTGGCATCCGTACTTATATGCATACATGTGCATATATGAACCTGCACATATGAACACACACATATATGTATATGTTGGCTTTTCTTTTTTGAGACAGGGTCTCATTGTGTAGCTCAGGCTGGCTTCAAACTTTCAGTCTTCCTGCCTCTAATGATACTGTAAGTGTGTGCCTCTCTGTCCAGCAGAAGTGTGTGTGTGTGTGTATGTGTGTGTGTGTATGTATGTATGTATGTATAGACAGATAGATATAAATAGATATGGAAGTAATATATAGATTTTATACTAGAGCAATAATGATGGTAGTAGTTAACATTTACTAAAAATAGCTAAGTGCCAGATACCAGATATGTACCAACTCATTTAATATGAACATAAGCCTTCGAGATAGACACTAATGTTAACATTCTCATTTGCTATGGGGGAACTGAGGTTCCAAAGGTTGAGTAAATATTTAAACTATCCCCAGAACTTAGATAGCAATCCAGGTAACACCTACCTTCCTTTAATCGGCCTCTCTAACGTGCACTGTTCCGTGATTTTGTTTAGTCACTCAACAGTGCAATTGTCAGCTTTATTCTTCGCATGCTGTAAGATTGTATCAATTGGAAATATGCTTACTTATTCATTTTTTATTGTGGGGCAAAGTCTTGTAATATAGCTTTGGATGGCTAAGAACTCACGATGTAGACCAGACCAGAATCAAACTTGTGATCCTCCTGCCTCTGCCTCTAAGAAGCTAGGATTGCAAGCCTGGACCATCGTAGCTAGTGTGGAAAAACATTTCATGGTAATTACAATGTGTACTTCACCGAGCAGCTACACATGCACTTAGTGGTCATTCACACTCTCCCTTCTATGAACTGGCTATTTCTATTTTTAACCTATTTTTTCCCATTCGTTGGTATTTTTCTTTTCTTTTTTTGGGTTTTTTGTTTTTGTTTTTGTTTTTTTCGAGATAGGGTTTCTCTGTGTAGCCTTGACTGTCCTGGAACTCACTCTGTAGACCAGGCTGGCCTTGAACTCAGAAATCTGCCTGCCTCTGCGTCCGAAGTGCTGGGATTAAAGGTGTGTGCCACCACCGCCCGGCAGGTATTTTTCTTAATTTGAGGACATTTCTCATAAAAAAAAAAAAAGCCTTTTGTCCACTGCACATGTGATTGATGGTTAATTTTATGTGAACTGAGAACTAGGGGATTTTATAAACAATGAAGGGCTGAGGATACAGCTTGGAGATACAGGGCTTTACTGGCATCCATTTAAAAAAGGGGGGGGGGCTGGAGAGATAGCGCAGCAATTAAGAGCACTGACTGCTCTTCCAGAGGTCCTGAGTTCAATTCCCAGCAACTACATGGTGGCTCACAACCATCTGTAATGGGATCCGATGCCCTCTTCTGGTATGTCAGAAGACAGTGACAGTGTCCTCACATACATACAATAAATAAATAAATCTTTAAAAAAAAAGAAAAAAAGAAGGAAAATCTCTCCGTGTGTATGTGTGTGTGTGTGTAAGTAAATGATCTGGAGTGAAATCTAAACAAGCTTGTTCATTAGTTGACAGTGCTATACTAATAGCAATTTCTTTTTTGGTACTGTGGCACAGTACCAAAAGATGTTCCCGTTGGAGGAAGCTCCTGAAACTGGATTTGTAGAGTTGCTAAACTACCACAGACAAGATGACTTAGAACAACAGAAATCTCTCTCACGATTCTGGAGCCGAGAACTCCACAACCCAGAAGTCCAAGGTTAAGATGTTGTCTTGGAGGAATGGGAGACGTCCTTGAAGCTGATCTGAAGAGTATCCCTCCTTCCCTTTTCCTCACTGCTAACGGTCACTAAACAATGCTTGTTGCTCCTGAATCTGTAGATACGCTACAGTATGTGTCTCTGTGGTCACATGGTTTATTTTTCATGTGTCTTTGGCCAAAGTTTCTTCTTTTTATGAGAACATAAATCATTGGTTTGGTATTCAGCCTAATCAAGTTCATCTACTTCATCTCCATCTGATAGATTGGAAAGGACTCTATTTCCAGATGAGACCACATTAATAGGCACTTGGGATTAGAACTGGAGCACATCTCTTGGGGGAGGGGGGCGCTGATACAATGCACAACACTGGGGACTCTCTATACCATTTTATTCCTGCCTTCTGGACATCTATAATTATTTCAAGATAATATTTTTCTTAAAAAAACTCTAACTAGAAAGTCATATTGAAATTGTTAGTTATGATCATTTTTTGGAAGCATTTCACATTTTGCTTAACACACTTCAGTATATCTTGGCTTCTATTAAAAAAAACCTGGCATATGAAATTCATAGTTAATTTTAAAATTAAAGATTGGGAGCAAAGGAGTGGGCGTCACATCACAGAGACTAGAGCTTAGCCTTTCAGAAACAGCTTCTTTAGCAGCATGAAGAAAGGAAGACAAAGGGTGGCTTTGCACCCAGAAGCTGAGAGACTGGATAAAGAATGTGTCTATTTATTAAGATGAGTAGGACGGCCAGGCCTGAGGTGCAGGCTGGAATTACTTCTAGTAACTTGGAAGGTGGAGGCAGGAGGATTGAAACTTCTATGCCTGCTTGGGCTACACGTTGGCAAGAAGGGGCACTCGAGAAGACTGTGACAGAGCGATACTTGTAAACTTGGTGACTTACACAGTACAGGAACAGAGTCTTCCAGGTTTATGGCTAGGGAAACTTAGTGGTGCCGTATCACCGAGGTTATTCTTTACTGTTCCCCATCCCCATCCCCATCCCCACTTCCCCAACCCTTCTCCATTCCTGATTCTCTTCTTTCTGCCCCAGCAACCTGACTAGGAAGGAATTAATCACATCGCTTCTAGTTGCAGGTTGAATTTAGCCAATCAGTAGCATCAGTGTGCCATCACGGAGAGAGGCCACAGACTAGTCATCATTATGGTCACAGCTTTTACCACCTGTGTGTCATAAGGCCATTGCCCTTGTTACCTTTAGACTTCCCGTTGCCTGTTCTGTGTTGTTAGTTAGAGAAGCTTAGGCGACTTCTTTTTGTTTTTGTTTTTTTTTGAGACAGGGTTTCTCTGTATAGCCCTGGCTGTCCTGGAACTCACTCTGTAGACCAGGCTGGCCTCGAACTCAGAAATCCACCTGCCTCTGCCTCCCAAGTGCTGGGATTAAAGGCGTGTGCCACCACTGCCTGGCAAAGAATTTATATTTATTTTATGTTTATGAGTACACTGTAGCTGTCTTCAGACACACCAGAAGAGGCCATTGGATCCCATCAACCGATGGTTGTGAGGCAGGCAGTGGTGGCGCACATCTTAAATCCCAGCACTTGGGAGGCAGAGGCTGGCAAATTTCTGAGTTCAAGGCCAGCCTGGTCTACAGAGTGAGTTCGAGGACAGCCAGGGCTACACAGAGAAACCCTCTCTCGAAAAACCAAAACAACAACAACAAAAAACCCCAAAACAAACAAAAAAACAGATGGTTGTGAGCCACCATGTGGTTGCTGGGAATTGAACTCAGGACCTCTGGAAGATCGGTCAGTGCTCCTAACCACTGAGCCATCTCTCCAGCCCCATAGGAGATTTCTTAAATTGTTTAGTCACTAAACTTTCATCAGTGACTTCTTGAGAGTGCCCTGTTTCTAGCTAAGACCCAATCGGTACAGAAAGCGATTATAGATAAAGGGGGTTGTATGGGGCTGGATATATAGCTCAGGAACAGAATACTTGCCTAGCATACCCGAGGCGCTAGGTTCAATACCTAGTAACAAATCAAAACTAAAGATGTATTTTGAAGCTGCATGTGATGACACATGGTTATAATTCCAACATTTGATGGAGGCTGAAGCAGGAAGATTGCCAGTGTGTGGCCAACTTGGGCTATATAGTGAGATTCTGACTCACCAAACCAAAGCAAACTCAAGCAAACGACCTCACCCTGAAACAAAAAACAAAACAAAAAAAACAAGCTAGAACAACAGCAACAAAAAGCCAGGCATAGGTGACTCATGCCTATAAACCTGATATGGCTAAGACAGGAGAACTGAGATGTCGAGGCCAGTTTGGACTACATAGCCAGTTCCTGTATAAAAATAAAGTCGGGTGTAAGACACCTTTGTGGCATCTACAGGGTGATGTTTCTATTGTAGTATTGTTGGCAGGACAGCCTGGGCAGGTGTACAGATATGGTAGTTATTTGTCACAGTTTAAATATCTCATACCCCAAACATTTGGACCAGAAGACTGTCAGATTTTGGAATACTTTGACTTTGGACTACTTTCATGTATACAATGAGATAATTGTAGAAGAAGAGAGCCAGACCTGAGATTCATCACTTCGTAAACACCTTATAGATAATTTTGCTTAATGTTTTTGTTGCACTTGGTTTTTAGCTGTGACTCATTAGATCAGACCAGATCAGATATGAAATTTTCCATTTTTTTTTCAGTATTATGCTGGCATTCAAAACTTTCAGATTTCAGATTACATAGATTTTTAACTTTTAGATTAGGGGTGCTGTAGTGAAAATTTATTGTATTTGACAGTTAAATATAATAATCATAGACAATAATTTAAAGTTAAAGGGACTTAAGACTAGACTTTGAACAAGAAGCTAACTTACAGGAGTGCAAGGGCCCTAAGAGAAGCGAGAGACTATAACGCAGCTGTGTGACAGAGGACAGTAGGAAACTGTAGCCAGGCATGGTGGCACACACCTTTAATCCCAGCACTAGAAGGCAGAGGCAGGAGGGTCTCTATGGGTTTAAGACCAGCCCGATCTACATAGGTGTTGCTGGAATTTCCAACCCTGATAAGCCCATATAAAAACACACACAATCTAATTATTATAAATATAAGCCATATGCCTAGATTGTGCAGACTTAACACTATAGTGACTTATTCCCCAGTCATAAGACCCCTTGCTACTTGTGATTTTTCCTGGCCACTTGGTTCTGTTCCTGCTTCCTCCTCCTCTTCCTCCATCCCCTCTCCTTCCCCTCTGGTCCTCTTCTGCCTCTCTACCTGTCTCCACTCCTAAACCTCCAGTCCCACCTTTCTCCTCCACTGCCCAATCACAGGCTTTAGCCTTTATTGACCAGTTAAAATGAGGAGAAGGTTCATCTAAGATCACCTGAGTGGGTGATGGACTGCTCTTCAGAAGCAACCCCTCTTGAGGAAGCAGCCGGGCAGTGGTGGCACACGCCTTTAATCCCAGCACTTAGGAGGCAGAGGCAGGTGGATTTCTGAGTTCGAGAGTTCGAGGCTAGTCTGGTCTACAGAGTGAGTTCCAGGACAGCCAGGGCTACACAGAGAAACCCTATCTCGAAAAACCAAAAAAAAAAAAAAAAAAGAAAGAAAGAAAAGAAAAGAAAAAGCATTGTACTTTTGACCATTGAAGAGTTTATGGGATAATTTCTGAGAACTGAAAACAGGTTTATGAATGGGAGGACCAGTGATGACCTGTCACAGGACCTTTGAATGTACTGGTAGAATTTGAACACATTGCACAGATAAAAGATGGAAAATGAAAACATCCATGAGCATGTACCAGTATAAATGTATAGGCCATAAACAAGCCTCTAAATCAATGCACATTTTATGCGAGTACGTTTGTGATTAGTGCAAACATGTGATCTTTATACTCAGGAGGTACGCTAGGAGGATTACAAATGTAAGGAGAATCCGAAGTACGACTGTGTCTAAGAAAAATAGAGAATAAACAAAGACAAATAAATGCACACTTTAACATACTTCAGCAATTCAATTTCTGTTTCAAAGAGCCCAATTCCAGGGTTTTCAAAAATTTGGAGCATCACTCATTATTCTGATGGAGGAGGGGAGACTCAGGACGGTTAGCCAGGTTGTGTGTGGTTTCCCACACTGTCAGCTCAGAGAACTCATCAGAACCGGTGGCATGGAGGACAACACACATTCCTTTTCTGCTTAGAAACCTCTTATCCCTGGCTTCCTTCTCAAACTGTCTTCTATTTAGCTGAAATTTTCTCCCTGTTTGGGGGTTTGAAATTTTGGAAACTGAAGCCAGAGAGGTTTCCTTCTATGTCCCATCCTTAAGCCAGTAAGCATACTGTTTTATAAGGGCAAAGGTTGGAACGGTTGGGAATATTGCAAGCTACAGAGAAAATAGTAGGCAGGAGGGTGGGGCAGGTCAATATATCAAGTATGATGGCACACAGCTTTCCGTTTCTTTTTTCTTGTATGGGATATTGCATTTAGGTCTCATGCCAGCTAGACAACTGCTCTGATACTGAACTATTTTTTTCCCAGCCTTCTTTTTACCTTTTATTTTGAGAAAGATTTTACTAAGTTGTCCAGGCTTGCCTTGAAGTAACACCATAGCTCAGGAAAGCCCTGAATTTGTGGCTTCTGGCTTCTAAGTAGCTATGGTCGCAACCTGCATCCCAGGCCTATTTTTAGATTGGTCTTTAAAGAAGATGAAATAGGACAGAAAGGAGAATTGAATGCAGCTTGGTAGGAGATATGGAGAGAAAGTAAACTCTCCTGCGGGGGCAGCATGTGTGGTCCTGAACCTGCCTACCCTTCTCATTGATGATTCAGCTTCATGCTTGTCTTCGAGATTTATCAGTTGAACTTAGCTCTTCATAGTCACAGAGATGACTGTTGCGAGTCAGTTTCATTTTTTTCCCTGGATAAGACTGCCTGGTATCTGTTATTGAGTCTAGGAAGGAAATCAAAAGGAAAGGGATGGTACAGATGGGGGGGGGGGATTTAAGAAACAAAACTTTGGATGGGGATATAGCTCAGCAGCAGAACAATTTTCTAGCAATTCTGAGGTCCTAAGGCTCGATTCTCCTTAGCACTACAAACTCTGCCAGGCCCTGTGGCTTGTGCCTGAAATCAAAGCTTCTCAGGAGGCTGAGATGGGAGGATTGCAGCCCTAAATATTTCCTGGGCTACAGAGTGAATTCAAGACCAGCTTGGGAAATTTGCAGAGATCCTGTCTCAAAGTAATGTGGGCCTGGTGATACATGCTTGTAATCCCAGCGCCTTGGATAGAGAGGCAGGAAAATCATAAGATCAAGGCCAACCTGAACTACATAGCAGTTTAAAACCATCTCAGACTACCTAGTAAGATCCTGACTTGGAAACAAGAATTGATTAGCCACGCCTGACAGTTCTCACCTTTAACCCTAGCTACACAAGATGCAGGAGCAAGGTCTTGAGTTCTAGCCCTGCCTGAGTAACTAAGCAAGAAGACATGTCCCCATGTCCCCAGATAAAACAATAATCTAAAAATAAGAATTGGGGTTGCTGTTCAGTGGTGGAACATGTGTCTAGCAGGTGTAAGTCCCTGGGTTTGATCTTTTTTTTTTTTTTTTTTTTGGTTTTTTGAGACAGGGTTTCTCTGTGTAGCCCTGGCTGTCCTGGAACTCACTCTGTAGACCAGGCTCGCCTCAAACTCAGAAATCCTCTGCCTCTGCCTCCCAAGTGCTGGGATTAAAGGTGTGCGCCACCACTGACTGGCCCTGGGTTTGATCTTTAGCACCACAAAAATAACTAAACTAATTAGTTTTTAGAAAGGAAATTTCATAAACTCATAGCTTGCTTTGGATCCTGACATATCATGCTAAACAAGTTTAAATACATCTTCACAATTTACTAAAAACAAGTCATGTTCTAAAAATGGTCACTATAGAGTACTGAATAATTATTTCATATTTACTTCATCCTTGTGGAATGTTTAAACTATAGTTCGGCGTCTTCTCATCTATTAAACCCAGTGTTGAATGGTAATAAATCATGATTCATTGAATTCTACGATTTAAACTATATTATCAATGAACTACTTCTTATACCTATGCATCATAATTAACATCAAATAACAGTACAAAGCTGCAGTAGAACAAAGGATTACAGGGTTACAATTCTGGCTGGTCATAACTAAATTAACTCATTGAGCTAGCTGATGGAAGCCTAAAAAAATGTTGTAACAGTTGGAGTCCAGTCAGCAGAGAGGAAATGCGCAGTGATTTGAACCACAGAAAGGTTAATTGAAAATTTAACTTCGTCAGGCTCAGGCCAACAGGAATAAAGGGAACTCAAGGGAAGTGACAAGGAGCAAATACAACCTGCAGGCAGAGATGCCCAAGGAGGAGCATCTCTCAGGCTTGAGAGCTACCCTTTACAGACAGTGTTCAGGAGACTCCTGAATAAACGAGCACAGAAGATAGTTATCCCATAGAAATTCCGCAGAACTCAAGGGCTTTTCAAGGAATCTGTCATCTAGAACTTCCTAGAACTCTGATACTAGGATCTGAGCAAGTTGTTCCAGGAGGAACATCTCCCTGGGGGTGGGGGTGGAGGTTCTAAAACTCTTTAGAACAGAAAGCAAGGTGTTTGGGGGTGGGGTGGGGTCAGTAGGAAGGAGGTGCAGTCAGCTAAAGTCCTTGACAAGCACAGGATGTTGGGGAAGCCGAGCGGGTGTGAGATTTGGACATTGGAAAAGCCACGTAGACTGCAAGAGTCTGTTTATTGAGTACACAGGAACCAGGAAGTGGAATCCTTTCCCCTGCAGGTTTCCAGCACTTTCCACCTGTCCTAGACATTTTAACACTGCCGGATGTCAAAAGAAAATTATGTTTAAAGTACCCAAGTACAAAATATATATATATATATATATATATATATATATATATATATATTTAGAACTGAGAGGTACTTCATTATAATGGAGCCTATCGTTGTTAATTTCTTCTCTTCTCCCACTTTTTTTAGGCCCTTTAACTTTTTTTTTTTTAGGAAGTGAATTAGGAATGGGTTGGATATTCCCAGCACCCACACGGTGGGTCACAAACTGTCTGAAACTCTAGTTTATGGGTATCCAACACCTTCTTCTGGTCTCCCTGAGTACCGGGCACAGAAATCATTCATACCCATAAAATAAAAATAAATGAATAAATTTTTTTTCAAGAGTGAGATGCTGCAAATCTAAAGTTTATGTTGAATTCATCGTTTTTCTGCCTCAGCACCCTATGGTACGATTACAGGTGTGTGCCATCATGCTGGACACTGTATTTATTTATTCATTTTATGTATAGTTATTTATTTTAGAACAGTCTTTGTAAGTGCCTTGAACTCATAATCATCCTGCATCAGCCTCTTGATCAGCTGAGATTACAGAAATACACCTTTACTTGCAGTGTACATATGTAGTTTTTGTTTGTTTCTACATTTGCTTTTATTTTATTTTATTCTATTTTATTTTATTTTATTTTTGTGACAGGGTCTCACTATGGTGCCCTGGCTGTTCTGGACCTTACTATGTGAATCAGACTGGCCTCTGCCTCCCAAGTGCTGGAATTAAAGGTGAGTGCTACCATGCCAAGCTATGCATATGTTTTAAAAAGGAAAAGGAAAACTACAGTAAAAGAAATCTTATGTACTCTAAAGAAACCTTTATTTTATTGTTCTAAAAATTAAAGACGCCTTTAATCCCAGCATTTGGGAGGCAGAGGCAGGTGGATTTCTGAGTTTGAGGCCAGCCTGGTCTACAGAGTGAGTTCCAGGACAGCCAGGGCTACACAGAGAAACCCTGTCTCAAAAAACCAAAAAAAAAAAAAAAAAAAAAAAGTTAAAGACAATTCCTTTATTTGAGTTTTTCAATTGAATTTGTCAATTTGGATTTAATTTGAATTTATTTGGTGTTTGTATTTTTTTTGTCTTTTCTTTTTTTTTTTTTTTTTAAGACTCATTTATTTATTTTATGTATTCACCATTGCTCTCTTCAGACACACCAGAAGAGGGCATCAGAGCCCATTAAAGATGGTTGTGAGCCACCATGTGGTTGCTGGGACTTGAACTCAGGACCTCTAGAAGAGCAGTCAGTGCTCTTAACCGCTGAGCCATCTCTCCAGCCCTTGTCTTTTCTTTTGTTTTATGGTGCTGGTAATCAATCTTAGGGCCTTTCATACATTAGCCAAAGGCTCTGCCCCTGAGCCATTATATCCCTGAGTTCATTACATTTTCTTATTTCTTAATATTCAATCTATTAATCACTCTGTTTATAATCCTTATAAGACACACACCCTCCCTTGCATGCTTTTTCTATAGATTTTCAAATCATGTTAATGTTTCAAATGCCCATACAGCATACAGAGAGCCACAGGCTCTCTGCCATATGGATTTCCACCTTCCCAGTACTGTGGATAACAGGCCAGCACCACTCCTGACCAAGTTCTCTTTTTTGGGAGGGGAAGTGAAGGTGACAAGATGTCTTGGTGGATAAAAATCACTTAGTGTGAAAGTCCAAGGACAAAGTTTAATTCCTGGAAAACACAGAAAGATGGAAGGAAAGAATCAGCTCCACAAAGTTGTCCTCTGACCTTCATATACTACATGGCGTGCCTACACACACACACAGACACACACACATAGACACACACACACACAGACACACACACAGAGACACACACACATACACACACAGACAAACACAGATACACACACAACACACATCCACACACACATCCACACACAGACACACACACACACAAGCACAGACACACAAACACACAGACAGACAGACACAGACACACACACAGATACACACACACAAACACACACACAGACACACACACAGATACAAATAGATACACATACAGACACACACAAACACATCCACATCCACACACACACAGACACACACAGAACACACACACATACACACACAAACACACATATACAGACACATACACACACAAACACACACACACACAAACACACACACACACAAACACACACACACATCCACACACAGACACACACACAAACACACACACATCCACACACACATCCATACACAGACACACACACACAAACACACATATACAGACACACACACACACACACACACACACACACACTAAGATGAAATAACACCCAAACAACCGACAGGGTAGATGATACACAATAGGTCAGGACAACTGCTCACAAACTTTTCAAACCGAGTATGATGATGCATGTCTTTAATCCTAGCACTAAAAGATTAGCAGGCAGATCTTGGGGCCAGCCTGGTCTACATAGTAGGGTCCAGGCCAGCCAAAGTTAAACAGTGAGACTCTGCTTCAAAAGACAGCCCAAGCCCTCCTTTGTTATAAATCCCTGATTCAAGTTTTCCTAATAAAGTCCCAAATTTAAAAGTTAACAGAAAAAAAAAGTTAACAGAATGAGAGGATAGGCACACCAAGGAAGACCAACAGAGTCAACTAACCTGGACCGTTGGGGACTCCCAGAAACTGAGTGAGCATGGATTAGACCTAGGGGCCCTGCATGTACATAGCCGATGTGTAGCTTGGTTGTTTTGTTTTTGTTTGTTTGTTTGTTTATTTGTTTTTTGGTGTTTCGAGACAGGGTTTCTCTGTGTAGTTCTGGCTGTCCTGGAACTCACTCTGTAGACCAGGCTGGCCTCGAACTCAGAAATCTGCCTGCCTCTGCCTCCCAAGTGCTGGGATTAAAGGCCTGCACCACCACTGCCCAGCGCAGCTTGGTTTTTATGCTAGTCCCCCAACAACTGGAGCAGGGGCTGTCTCCAAATTTGTTGCCTGTCAGTGGATCCAGTTCCCCTAACTGGGCCACCTTGTCTGGCCTCAGTGAGAGAGTATTTGCCTAGTCCTGCAATGACTGGTTTGTGTGTGTGTGTGTAAGGGGTGGTTCGATATCGGGGAAGGGGATCCCTTTCTCAGAGAAGGAGGGGAGGAGGAATGAAGGGAGGAGCTGCAGAGGGGACTGGGAGGAGAGTGGGGCTGATATTGGGATGTAAAGTGAATACATAAATTAATTAAAAGTTATAATTAAAAATTATAAATTAAAGGCGTGGCCACCACTGCCCGGCTCATTGTATTATTAACATTGTGGTTTTGTGACCTGTTTTCTCTTGTGGGTTTTTTTTCTAGAGCAATATAGGAAGAAATACCTCAAAAGGAAGTCTTGGTTCATCATGATATGGAAGTGAAAATAATTTAAATTTCTAAAATTACATTTGACTTATATACTTTACCTTTCCCTGTTAGATGTCCAGTTTGAATTGGAACTTCATGGAAGGAAATGCAATTTATTCAGATCCATCATATTCCTGCCTTGGAATATTGATTACCCTACCTCATGAATATACTATCCATCTTATTCATAAATATTTCTTTAAAACCACAATGCTGAACCTAACTTTTTTTTTTTTTTGGTTTTTTCGAGACAGGGTTTCTCTGTGTAGCCCTGGCTGTCCTGGAACTCACTCCGTAGACCAGGCTGGCCTCGAACTCAGAAATCCGCCTGCCTCTGCCTCCCGAGTGCTGGGATTAAAGGCGTGCGCCACCACCGCCCAGCCTGAACCTAACTTTTGCTTCAACTGCCTATGTCTCTCAACAGTAATTTTTTCTTTTGAGGGATCAGAATAAAGGGATCCATATTTAAAAAACAAACAAACAAACCAAAAAAACACCCAACTTCAAAAATTTCAATACATAAGAAACAAATGAATCAGCAGATATTAAGAACCTGTCTTATGGAGGCCAGTGTAGACTTGAATTGTGTGGAAAATGAAAGAACTTGACATCAGAGTTTTGTATATTATTGTTTTAATATTTAACATAATCTGTTACGCTTTCTTCGCTGGTGACACGGTAAATGTCATTAGTTTCATAGCAACACGGGGATATGATGGTTCAATTCGTAATAGCTAAGACAGTTCTTGGGGCTTCTCTATATATTGAAACAGATGTATTAGCTTAGACTGATATTTATGATCCAAGTCGCCTCTCCGCTGAGGGATCCTTCCCACCTCGCTGGCAAGCCAGTTCATCTGTTTCATACGGACTGTGTTTTGAGGTAACTACATAAGTGAGCGAAAGCCGCAGAGGACAAGCTGTCAGGGAAACCACTAAAGAACTCTCCACAGCCAGCGAGTGGGGCGTGTCGCCGCGGAGCATGCGTAGAAGCAGAAGCGGAAGTGATTCTTCCTAGGGCGGAAGTGACGCGCCGCCAGCTCTCCGCTTAGAGGAGGCGAAGCCGGTCTGCGTTGAGAGGAGGTGGTGGCAGCCGCTGAGGTCCGGAGCGCGGCGTAGCGTGCCGGGCGGAGGCCCTGACGGGTAAGTCTTGCGGGCGAGCCGCGTGCTTTCGAGGTAACCGGCGCTCGTGCTCCGTCTCGGTCCTGGAACCTGGGCCTGGCGAGTGTTGGGAACCGTCTCCGTGGTGACGAAGCTCTCCTTCCCAAGGACAAGCTTCTCCCGGGCCGCGATTGTGACGTGTTCTGGACTTGGGTTGACCGCGGAGTGGGAAGCGTGGCGGGAGCGGGCGCGCTAGGCCGCGGGTGGCCCGGGGATCTAACAGGCAGGGGACTGGTGGCGGGCGCGGTAGGCCGCGGCGAGCTGGGGAGGACCCAGCCGGGGACAAGTCGGATTGTTTTGGTTTGAGTCTCTGGCGGAAGAGGCGGGGACTCCTTGTGTCGCCCGGTTTTGCTGTTAACCTGTTTTGGCCAGATCTCCGGCTTCACCTGGCCTGAGAGATTAGTTAAGTCTTGCGGTTTGGAAATCAGCCCTCCCCCTGATTGCTCGGAGAAGGCTTTAAGAAATCTTGGGGAGGATCACTTCGCTCTTTGGTCGTCTGGACTAGATTTCACGACTCCGCCTTCCTCGCCCCACCCACCTCCGACTCTCACCGGTGTCAGAAGGTGCAAGACGTGTTCGGGCTGGCGCTCATCGCCCGAAAACTGTACTGTTAGAAGTTAGCTTGGGTGGACGGTTGTATTTCTCTCGAGAAATATGAAGTACAATTTGTTCCTGAAAGTTTTGTTGGAAAACGTGGCGTTTGACTATGATAGATTTTCGGCTTTATCCTTATGTTGGTATGTTAGAAATTTTGATGCGAAGTATTATTCGTCGCTGCTTTCTGCCAGTGATAACAATTCATAATTAGGACACGAACAAATACTAATTAAAATTTTAGTGTTCAATCCAAGAACATTTGAAAAATGATTATTTGAATAACATTCGTTAAAAGTGGGCTTGTGATCTTTTTGTTTGGTTTTTCGAGACTGGGTTTCTCTGTGTAGCCCTGGCTGTCCTGGAACTCACTCTGTAGACCAGGCTGGCCTTGAGCTCAGTAATCTGCCTGCCTCAGCCTCCCAAGTGCTGGGATTAAAGGCGTGCGCCACCACTGCCTGGCAGGCTTGTGATCTTTAAGGTACTCTCTAGGTGTGGAGAAGAGGCTGAGGCCAAGGACTCGCCTCCATTCTATTCTTCTGAGGGATAAATCGGATCTCTCTATGTCCCTTTGGAATGTTCAGGCAAACACCCTGAACTTACCTTAGATTTCCGCAAGAATATATTTGAAGGGGGTGTCAGATCCTCTGGAATTAGAGTGATAGATGGTTGTGAACCACCATGTAGGTACTGTGACCCCAACTTAGGTCCTCTGTAAGAGCCATAAGTGCTCTTAATTACTGAGTCATCTCTCCACCCCCTAGGATGCTAAGGTTTTATATGCAATTCTAACTATATATTTATATTTCCTTGGAACAATTACCTTCCCTGTAAAATGTATTTTTCCTTATTTATTGACCAGGCTTCAGTATGTTGTAGCCCTGGCTGTCCTGGAGCTCTGCATATAAACCAGGCTGGCATCTACCTGCCTTCTCAGTGCTGGTATTAAGGTGTTTACAACCAAGCCCTGCTTCACCTGTGAAATTTATTGGTGTATTTTCTTTTGGAATGGCTGTTAGTATGTAAACTTTGGGCTTTATGCACTTGTAGCTGTAAAGTTTACATTGTTTCAAATAAGCCTTAAGAGAAATTACAAATTTCCTATCTTCTAATACTTGAGAACAAGAACAGGGTTTTTTTTTTTTTTTTTTTTTTTACAAATGAACTTACTAAAAAATACAAAAAGTAAGTTAAATCAGTCCTGGAATTCTAGCACTTGGGAGCTGAGTCGGGGAGGAGTGTCATGAGCTTGAGGCCAGCCTCAACTAGAGAGTCTCAAAGAGAAAACAGCTGGGCAGAATACAGGGACACCCAGCTGCTAAGGCTAGTGGAGATAGAAATGTCTTCAGAAGTGCAGATAACAAGGCTCTGTCTCTGCCTCCTAGAAAGTTGGCTGATCATGTCTTTCTGAGACTGGTATTCTACAAAGTATGCAGAAGACTGAAGAGCGAACAAGGAAACTTACTGAATATCAGGCTGTTTTATTCTCCTGTTAATGTCATTTAGGATTTAAGTTTGGAGAAATTACACACACACACGCACACACTTACTTTTTGGGTTTTTTTGGAGGGAGGGTCTTGCTTTGAATGTACCCTTGGCTGGTCTGGGACTTACTGTGTAGATCAGGCCACCTCACACTCACAGGGATCTGCCTGCCTCTATCTCCCAAGTGCTGGAAATAGGCCCCTATTTTTCTAACTGAAGATTTTTAAAAACATTGGCTGTCAACCACTATGTTAATTATGGTACTTTGCCAGGGCACAAAGTGTTCATGCAGTGTTTTCTATTGGAGTAAGTTAGACACAGGGTTTTTGTTACTAGCTTGCTTTTTTATTTGCTTGTATTGACTTTATTTTTGAAATGCCTGATCGCACACAAAGGGAACAAGAATAATGAAATTAAAATTTTTGCTGTTTTTTCATTATCCCCCCCTTCCTCCGAACATACTGTTTTTCTTCTGGAGTTTTTAAAGCGAATGCTAGAAATTAAGCCTTTTTACCTATGTTTGTAGCTAGCTGATGAAGATTTAAAAAATATAATGTAATATATCACCCAGCTCTTTTGAAGGGTAATTGGTAGGATAGGTGAACTACTTAAAATATAAAGCACCGTTGAGTTTCCTGTGGAGCCGCTGGAGGAGACAGTGCCACAAAAGACTGCTCCACTTGGTTCTAGTCGGAGGCCAAGAGTGGGAAGTAAAGACGGCATGGGAAGAATGCTTCTCCTTCCTAGTTTAGACATTTGCCTAGCTAATGCTTGCTATCTCCTTATTCATCTTGTCTTTGGATATTATTGAATTGTAGAGATAATTAAATTGGGTTTTAGTGCAGAGATGTCGGATGAGTGGTTCTCAGTCTTCCTAATCGGAGGCCCTTTACTACAGTTCCTTATGTAGTGACCCTCAACCATAAAATTATTGTTGTTGCTACCTCATAACTGTAATTTTGCTACTGTTATAAGTGTAATGTAAATATCTGTGGTTTTGGATGATCTTAGGCAACCCCTGTGAAAGGTTCATTTGATCTGGAAGGAGCTGAGACTCATAGGTTGAGAAATGCCGTCATAGAGTGTAGTTTACAGCCTGACACACATAAAGAGGAATTCTACTGGTATTAGAACTTTGAGACTGTATAGGAAGGGCTCACTGAAGCATTTCAGATACTAGGTTCTAGACATATGTCAGGCCCTTCAATTAGTAACTGGGACTTTTTCATTTACTTTTCTCTTCATAACTTACTGCACTTGTTTCTGTAGAATGCCTCAGAGACAAGGAAGCAGAGTCTGGCATGGTGAAGCTGCCTGACTGTGTTTCCTCTTTCCAACTAAGCAGGGCTTGTTCTCTGCCCTGCATGTCAGTTCCAGGCATTACCACGGAGTGATGCAGTGACTTTGCACATGGCTTCTCTTCTACGCCATGCACTTTGGCATTCTCAGTGAAGGCAGATGTTTTTAGTAGCTTTCCCATCATTTCAGTGTATTATCTGTGGGAAGAGTGAAGCAGAGTTACTATGTGGGAGTCAGAAGGTTTTTTTTCTAACTTAAAATTGATGATTCAGGTTCGTTTCTTCTTGTTAACTTTTTAAAATTAGAAGCTACATTTTTTATAAAACTAAAAAAAACCAAACAAAACAAAATTGTGTGTATGTGTGTGTGTTGTATGTGTGTGTGTGTATGTATGTATGTGTGTGTGTATGTATGTATGTGTGTGTATATATATATATATATATATATATATGTGTGGTCAGTATGTGTCAGTGTGTGTATGTGTGTGTATGGTGTGTGTGTGGTGTGTGGGTGTATATGTGTGTGTGGTTTGTGGGTATATGTATGTGTGTGTGTGGTGTATGGGTGTATGTATGTGTGTGTGTGTGTGTATGTATTTATGTATGTGTGTGTGTGGTGTGTGTATAAGCCAGAGGTGGTTGTTATTTCTTTCTGTGGCTCTCCACTATATTTACTTATTTTGGAAATAGTCTTTCATTGAACCTGGAGTTTGCTGATTTAGCTAAACTAGCTGGCCAGTGAGTCCCTAAGATCTGCTTGTTTTTGTTCCAAAGCTCTGGGGCTTATAGGTAAGTGCCTGAGGATACGAACTCAGGTCCTGATGACTGAAAAAGCAGGTATTTCACCCAGCAAGCCACCTTATCTCTCCAGTCTTCTTGTTTGTTGTTTTTTCTTGTTTTGTTTTTTATTTTTGGTCTTTTGGTGGAGGGTGAGGGTGGAGGTCTTATAGCCTAGGTCTTCAAATCTCTGTGTAGCTTGAACATTGACCTCAAACTCTGGATTCTTTTGTTTCTAAGTACAAGAATTGTAATTGTGGGCCACCATGCCTGACTTGACCACAGATTCCAACTTTTGTGATATGATCATCATGCATATATAAAGAGTGTGTGTGTGTATATATATGTGTGTGTGTGTGTGTGTGTGTGTGTGTGTGTGTGTGTTGTTGTTATTGTTGTTGGATGGTGTTTCAAAGTGTGTGCCTCCCCTCTAGCTTCTGGATTGACTTCTTTTATAAATCTTGTCTGTTCTTTCAAGGGGCATCCATCCCACTGCAGTTTTCATTTCCCTGGATAGTAAGTTTCCAAGGAGAACTCATCCAGTCAGTGGTCCTGCCATTACTGGGGAAGACATATTACATACAGCAGCAAGCATGTCTTCTCCTGGTCGACTGGTTTGCTCCCTCATTTTCTTTTGAGGTAGGGTTCTGTGTAGCTCAGGGTTGCTTTGAACTACCTTCCTGCTTCAGCCTGCTTATATGTAGAATTACAGTTTTGTATCACCTGCCTCACTGGATTATGGCTTTTTATTTCTTAGTCTTTAGACTTTCATAGTCTCACTATGAAGTCATGGCTGGTCTTGAGGCAGTCCTCAGCTTCCAGAGTGCTGGTATACGGCCAGCAGCATTATGCCTAGTCAATAAACTTTTTAATAGTTACACAAATGAATAGCATCTACCGCTGTGCTTTCTATGTAGAAACTTCATTGAGTTGTGAAATAAATAAGATTAGTTAGCAAGTTTTTTGTCCTGCTTTCCTTCACTGTTGCGGGATCCTCTGATGTAGTAATGATTTAGAAGCGAGTGCTATAGACAGTTAGTTTTGTGTGTGTTGTATAATTAATGATTGTGTTGAGTCTATGATGTGCTCTGTAGTTGCTGCTTTGACTGAATTCCATCATTGTTTTTCCCTTTTTATCAAAAGTGAAACAGATTAGGAAACCATTTGAAGCTGGGCTGGTGGCACAGGTTTCTGTTTCCAGCACAAGAGAGGCTGAGGCAGGATTGCTGAGACAAGCTAGGGCTACATAGCAGGACCCAGCCTTAAATAAACAACTGAAATAGACAAACAAAACAGAACCGTTTGATTTGAGTCTTATACTTTTTGTGGTCCATCTCTGTCTTTCATCTAGGTTTGTATACTCAACAGGTGAGCATTTACTAGATCTATGGTAGTTTTTCAACATTACATATCTCATGCTATACTTTAAAAACGTAAACATTTTTATTGTGTCTGTGGATGTGAGGTGCAGGTGCCACTGGCTATGTGTGGAGGTCAGAGGACAACTTTAGGAGGTGGCTTTCTCCTTAAAAAATCCACATGGATTCTAGGGATTGGACTTGGGTTGCCAGGTTTGCAGGGCAAGTATCTTTATACCTGGTACTTCTTGTTTTTAATACCTATTATTTATTACTTTTATGTTTTGAGATGATAAAACTATTACATCATTTCTCCAAACCTTCCCTATACCATCCTCCTTGCTCTCTTTCAAATCTATGATCTCTTTAGTCCTTAATTGTTGATACATGCATATATGGATATATGCATATTATATACATCTATATTATATATTCCTAAATATAACCTACTCAGTTTGTGTGTTGTCACTTGTGTGTATGCATTCAGTTAATGTCTACTTATTTTTTAATATGTAGGTATATAGGTAAAGTAAATGAATGCTTGAAGTTAAGATTTTTTTTTTAAAGATAATATCATTAAACCCAGAAGGAAAGGATAACATCAATATAGGTAGAGGAACAAGTGTGATGAACTTTTTAAGTGAGCAGCTGAGAATTTACATGCTTAAATCCCAGGAAGGCTGGCAGAGCCTGGGTTAAATAACTGGCTTTCTATTCAGTTGCATACAGGATTAAGGGAATTTTTAGAGACTGGGTTAGGAGAGTGTGTTTATGTGTATATGTGCACAGAATCATCATAATTGTTTTCTTTTAAAGGCCCTTAATGATTTCTGATTTGAAACCAGAATTGAGAAGTGATGGTTCAGGGTATTACAATATGAGCTGAGAATGCAAACAAACTGGAAGTTTAGCATCAGGTTCACTGTAGTAATCCAAACTCTAGAATCTGGGGAGAGGAGGAAGTTGGGAGTTAGGGAGGAACTTGAACATGAACATGGTGTTCAGGACTTCCATACAGAAAGAATGAATTAATTCAACAGTAATTGATAACACACAGATATTCAACTGCTCTTATTTCTTTTTTCTTTTTCTTTTTTTATAGTGTCTGTTGGCAGATCTTTCATTAAAACATCACTGGCTTGCTTTTTGCTAGAATAGAGGACTTAGCTGGAGGACTTTCCTGGAGAGTTGCATTGTATTGAGTTTTGTTTTGAGACGGAGCTTACCATTTTTTGGATTTTAAACTCAAGTGTAGCTTCCTGAGTCATACTAGCTGTAGTTTCTCTATTTCAGTATTTGGTCACATTTTAAAGGAATATGTCTCATGTTTAAGGCATATAAATATCTAGAATTAGAATTGTGTGTGTGTGTGTGTGTGTGTGTGTGTGTGTGTGTGGTGCTGGCCATTGAACCTAGAGCTTCATACATGAGGAACCAAGGGCTTGACTCACTGAGGTGTATCCCCATCCCAAGAGTTATGGGTTTTGGAAAGTATAAGTTTATTCTTAGTTGACAGTGCTTAACTTGTATGAATTGCTCTTTTCAGATTCGCGATGACATCCTTTCAAGAAGTCCCGTTGCAGACTTCCAACTTTGCCCACGTCATCTTTCAAAATGTGGCTAAAAGTTACCTTCCTAATGCACACTTGGAGTGCCATTACACTTTAACTCCATACATCCGTCCACACGCCAAAGACTGGGTTGGTATATTCAAGGTAAGAAAATGTGACTATTTCTTCCATGCAGATTCTTTTCATTTTATCTTTTTAGAAATTACATTTATTTTGTGGTGCCTGTGTTGTGCTGTGTGTACGAGCCATGGTTTGTATCTAGGCAACTTGAAGAGTTGGTTCTATCTTTTTATCATATGGGTTTCAGGGACTGAACTGCAGTCGTCACACTTTGCAGCAGGCACCTTTACCTGAGGAGCTGTCTTGCCAATCTGAAGTGTTTTCTTTAAACAGATTTGGAGATAGCTTGTACTAAACCTTGTCTTAAGAAACTACATTAAGATTTAGTTTTGTAAATATCACCATGAAATAATAAACACTGTGGTCATTTAAACACCGGGAACTTAATTCCACAGGTTTTCTTCTCTGTGATGAAAAGATCAACTTGGGTAAGGTATTTGTGAAAACGTTTTAGAGCATTCTGTGTGTGTGCCCGCACTTGGGTTGTCTGTGCTGGGGACTGAACCCAGCACTTCATTGGCAAGGGCTGTACAAGTGAGCTGCATCCTCAGCTCAGAAGCGCTTTCTTAAAAAAATACTCCAAATTCTCTCCCATTTCACACTTAAAGGGGAAAAATAAACATTTTTTTAAAGATTCTCAAATTGTATACTATCTCTTGTCATTTGTGATTGATTTTGTACAGCTCTGTAGCCATAGAGTGCCTCTTTTGTTATGTACTACTTAAATATTGCTGATATTGTTACTGTATTATTTTTAGGTAAATATTGTTTTATTTGAGAGAAGAGTAAATTTTTTGTTGTCTGATTCATATATTCACCAATCATTTTTCATAGTATTTACTGAAAATTATGTTTCAGTGGTTACTACTTTGGTATTCCCTATGCTGGAGGTTTTCTGCAGTTTTATGGCTCTTCAGAATATAGTAGAGAACAGGTAAAATTTCAAAAGGCTAGGGGAAAAAGGTTTTTGGCTCTTTTCTGTTTATTGCATGAAGGAGTTACACTAGCCCAAGCTAAAAGTGGACCCTAAATGGTTACATTATACAAGTTATGAGGTTTTTAAACTTGTGACAAGGGACAGAAGGGAGAATCTACTCATTGCCAGGAAATCCTCACTTAAGCTTCAGAGAAGCCACAAGCACTCAAAACTTGGGAACCTTCATCTGATTGTCCCTAGCCAGTCAATCTGGTCTCTGTCAGGAACTGGCATATATGCTCTTGAGAAGGTCACCCTTCAGCTGAATTACTTCTCCATATTTCTGGATGCTCAATTAAAGTACCGTTGCAGGCAAAGTTTCTTCTTAACCGTCTTCACTTCTTAACTTAATCATCAGTGAGCCCTTGGATCAGGGTCTTCCTGCCATTATCTCTCTGTTGAATTTGTATATGAATATAATCCTCTGTGTTCGTAGGAAAGAAGCAGGTCATTACCCTTGCTGCTTGAATCAGCAGAGAGGTAGGAAGAGTGGAGGTTCTGGATAAGGGCCAAATGTGTCATAGTATTTATGTACATACTTACTGGGTCAGTTCGTTTAGTTAATTGAACTCGGTTCCTACTATAGGACATTTATGTTGTAGCAAAAGCCTTAATCTTTTTTCATTTTCTTCTTTTTTTTCTTTCTTTTTTTTCCCCTGGAGGCAGAGTCTTAACTGTGGTGTGGGCTGAATTAGAGCTCTGACTTCAGACCTCACTGTGTAGCCCAGGCTTGTCTTGAGTTTGTGAAGGCTTTTGTGAAACCCAGAGGATAAGCCAAAGGGTGTCAGTCACAAGTTCTGTTAACTAGCTCTCGTCACTGAGTTTGGTGTGCATGCTTGAGCATGCAAGAACCAGAGGCCCTGCCCACAGAAGGCCAAGGCTCAGAGCCCGCTTTACCATTTTGGCTCCAATTCCAGCTTAGTCTCCCAAACTTAGGCTTCTGTGAAGACCCTGTGGTGAAGTCCTCTGCCGTTTGAGATGTCTTCATGCTGCTTTCACGAAGAGACCTCTTCGGCAGAGATAAGCTAGTTAACTGCTGTGGAAAGGAGATCTAAGACTGTTGGAATGTTTCGTCTCATACTTTTGTTATTTCTTAAAACATTTTGTTGGAAGAAGTGATTTAAGTCACCCATTATAGTATGATAAAGGTTCCCTCTGGCTTGTACGGTTTTGGCTGAGAAATCTGCAGGCAGTATTCCTTCGTATGATGCCTTTCCCTTGCTGCTTAAAGACCTTTGGCAGCTTGATGATAATGCGTCTTGGTGTCTCCTTGGGCTTAGCCTAGTGAAGGTCCTTTGAGGTTGTTGTGTTTATAGAGACTGCGTTTTCTTATGTAGTCTACGCTGCCCTTTAACTCTCTATAGCTTAGGCTTACCTCACTCTTGAACAATCTGGGGCTCTAGGCATAGAGCTCCGTGTTTAGTTATTTTTAATTTCTTTACTTTGTTCATTTTCCTTTTCATACCTAGTAAATTTCAGCTGCTACTTGTACAGATATGCTCTAAGTCTCTGTTTCTTTCTAGAAGTCTTCAGTCTTCAATGGATATATTCTTGCATTTATTTATTTATTTATTTATTTATTTATCTATTTATTATTTTTATTTAAAGTCTTGTCTTCTATCCAGACTGGCTTTGATGTACAGTCCTTTCTCATGAGTAATGGATTAAGGATGTGCACCACTACTCTGTTTATGTTGTTTTTATTGATAGGCTCCTTTATATTCAAACCTCCCCTCCCCCCCTTTTTTTTCCGTTTTGTTTTGTTTTTCGAGACAGGGTTTCTCTATGTAGCTCTGGCTGTCCTGGAACTCACTCTGTAGACCAGGCTGGCCTCGAACTCAGAAATCCGCCTTCCTCTGCCTCCCAAGTGGTGGGATTAAAGGCGTGTGCCACCCACTGCCCAGCTCTACCCCCTTTTTCATACCCTTTTGTATTCCCTGACTCAGTTATTAATATTAAATTTTAAATTTGTACTTAGTTAAATTAATTTTCTGTGTACATGTATGCTAGTGCCTGACTGTGTGTATGTGTGTGTGTCTAGGTCAGAGGGCAATTTTTAGGAGTCAGTTCTATCCTTCTACCATGTGGCTGGTGATTGAATTTGGCTTGTCAGGCTTGGTGGAAAGCCCTTTATCCATTGAGCTTGCACACATGCTCACCCCCCACCCGACCCCCAAGCTCTGAAGTGCAGAGAGGAGGCCTCAGACTTGCTGTGTAGTCAATTTCTGGCTAAGTTTGTAGAATCTTTATTCTGCTTTAGTCAGTTGTGGAAAACCTCTTGTGAATTTTTCAATTCATTTATTGTATTCTTCATCTCCAGAGTATTGTGGGTATTTTGATTATTTCATTATTTTTGTATAGTTTATTATTGGAGTACATTGAACTTAATTAAGATAATTATTTTGGATTGTTGGTCAGATAATTTATTGAACTCTGTTTCTTGAGGTTATTTTCTTCAGAAGAATTTTTCCATTTTGTGATTTCCACATAGTAGCGTCCTCTTTGAGCCATTTCAGACTTGTTTGTACAGGAAAGACATTCACCATATACTCTGCCCAAAGGGTCTCTGGGTCCCCCCTTAGTCTTTCACTAGGCTGTGTTATGTTGTAGCCCTTTTGTGTAATTTCCTAACCTGAAAGTATTGCTTGCTTCAGGCGTTTGTACTCTTTCTCCCTCGTGTGTCTGTCTGTGGTACTGCATGTCCTCAGTTGGAACCGGATGTTGAACAGTCATCCTTTTTTCCCCAGTGCCTAGGCATCCAAATCGTCCTGGTTTTGTTGGTGTCGAGTCAGGTGAGGCTGAAACCTGCACAGTCCATCAAGCAATCTGTATGTTAGATCCATGTCCAGCTCTTCCCTGATCCCCTGCTGGAGTGAAGCTACAGAACGGGTCTCTCCTGAGCCTGCTGAGTTGAGCCTACTGAGGGAAAAGGAGCCTCTTGGCTGTTAGAAAACAATGCCTCTCTTGTTTTTCAGCGGAGCTCTTGAGTTTTAGCTCACCCGAGTACTTGTTTTTTGTAATGGGTTTTTGGAGTTCTCCCAAAGGATTTTCTGGATTAGGCGCTGTGAAATCGATGACTGCCTGGGAGCAGCGTGGGCTCTGAGCCGCTCATCTCTGTGTTTCTCCACTTTCACTTTCACTTACGTGGCAGAAGACTCTTTCAGACATTTGTAATTTTCTCAGAGTAGCCAAAGGAAAGCCTTTTCTTTTCTTCCTGTTTTCTCCCCGTCTTTTTATCAATTACCCATCTAGGGAACGAAATGCGCCTAGTGTTGGAAGGAAAGAGTTGGAGTTTCAGAAAGTGTGAAGGGTGTCTTCTGTTTTGCTAGGAAAGGGATGAGAATCCCAGTGGCTAGCCTTGGACTTCAGCTCAGATTCTGTTAGCTCTCACTAATGGCACACAGCTTCAATATCGATTTGTTTGTTAGCGGTGGCTAATCAAAATTGTAGGACGCCTGGCTGCTAAAGATAGCTCAGAAAGTAGTACCAGGGTAGGCAGCCGGAGTGCAACCCCCAGAGGGAAGAGTACTGACTCCCAAAAGTTGTCTTGTGGTATGTCTGCAGTAGCACAGGTGCATACACGTGTACACACACACACACACACACACACACACACATGAATCTAGAAAAATCAGAGAACATACAGTCTAAGACTGTGAAGGACGTATAGTTTTATGTAATGTTGCCAACAGTGTACTTGCTTTAATCTTGCCTCTAATAGTCAATATTTAACACAGTCTGATCTATTTAGAACAGTTTGAGATCTGTAATGTCTGTAAGTTGAAAATATACATATATTTTAATTTTTATTATTGTCTATTGTAAATGGTAACTGGGTTGTGTAAGGACGTTTCTCATGAGTTTATTCCTATGACTCCTGTGAGTCACAGTCAGCGTGCTTTCCTTGCGTACATCTAAGATGAGATTGTGTTAACAGGTGAGGTCTAAGTGATCTCTTAGAATGTAAATACTCTCCCCACCCAAGATACACAGGTTGCTTTTAGGCAGAACTTGCCAAAGATGAGAGATTAGTGATTTAGGTTCCAGGAGAGTACCTACTAAAACAAAGCAAGAACACCCCCTCCAAATAAAAAGACCCTAAGTATGAAATATAAAACAGTAAGTTATTTAAAAGTACATAAAAGAAGGGGTTGGAAGATGACTTAATCAGTAAATTGCTATAAGGACTTGAATTTGCATCTCCAGCACCCAGTTATATAAAGCTGGGTCTATGTGTCTGTAATCATGACATTGAACAGGCAGAGAAAGAAGGATTCTGGTGTTTGCTGGCCAACCTAATCCAGCCAAATCGGTGAGCTGGGATCAGTGAGAGACCCTGTCTCCTAAAACAAGGTGGAGAGCAATTGAGGAAGACACTCAACATTGACCTTTGGCCTCTACATGTATAATCTTGCATCTGTGCACATAAAAATCCACAGGATATAGTAACATAATTATTTTAAATAAAACAGAAGGTTTTGTATTTGATCATGTGTGTGTTTCAGTTGTCTCGGAGAAATTAGGTAGCACTTTGAATATATAATAGAGACTTCATTCAGTTTATGTAAGTTGCTATAGCTTTTGGTCACAGTTTAATAAATCATAATTTGATATACCTGATAACAACTCAAGATTTTTAAATTTTAAATGCATATTTTAACTTTAGGGTATAATAAAAATGATGTATCTAGCTAATATTAAGGTATTTGGTTACATTCCTTCTTAACTTTTTCTCCTTTAGGTTGGCTGGAGTACTGCTCGTGATTATTACACATTTTTATGGTCTCCTATGCCTGAACATTATGTGGAAGGATCAACAGTCAATTGTGTACTAGCATTTCAGGGTAAGAGCTGAAAACTGAAGGACTTGATAAAGCTCGCAGCCTCTATTGTAGTTACCTGTTTGAGCTGTGTCTAAAGTCCTGGGTGATCTCTTAGGAGAGTGAAAGTCAGATGACTGCAAGCACAAGAGGGTTTCATAGCTACTCACCAGAGCAGCTCAGAACACCGCTTTTTAAGTGGCACAGACTTGGAGTTTCTGAGGAAAAGGTTGTGAGGCAGGTTTAATGTAAGCATTAGCAAGGGGAGGGAGACAAGAGGGCAGGAGTGCATATCCTCACTCACAAGCTGAGGATCGACTGCATGTGTAGGAAAGGAATCCCAATCAAGGATGTAGTGGAAGGTGCCACAGTACTCATTCATTTGTATGTTCAAAAGACCCTTAAACTTATGCCAGGTTGGATTTGTCCCTTATAAGGGACATAAACTGTAGTGTGCCCTTGTTTCAGCGGCATTGTCTTCCTCTCTCTGGCTCCTTTGGGATTAATTATTTGTGGAAATGTATATCCATGGCCTTAGCAAGTCCATTGTGTTTACTAGCAGTGCACACTGGGAAACAGTTACTGAGACATTTCCATCATGGGTCCTCTGGCCAGTGTTGATCTCTAGATGAATACAATGTTTTATTGTGCTATGATTGCACTTTAGGGTAACTGTAGATAATGAACTTGTACTATGTATGTCTCAAAAGATAGAATAAAAGAATACTATCTTGCTTTTCTATTGCTGTAATAAGACATTGTGAGCAAGACAACTTATAGAAGAAATAATTTATTGGGGGTTTATAGTTATTGGCAGATATTGTAGTAGCAGACAAGCAGTCATGGCATTGCAACAGTAGCTTGTAGAGATAACCACAAGGCAAAGAGGTAACTGGGAATGACTGGACCTTTGAAGGAGTATAAGTTTAAGACTGTGTCTCAACTCTTTTTTGAAGGGTGCAGGGTATAGTTGAGTGGTAAAGCTTAGCTCAGGTGAGGCCCTGGGTTCAGTCTTCAGTACCCCCCCCCCCGCCCACACACACACACCTAGCCTTCTCACTCCTAAAGGCATGTGTATCGTGAGTAGTAATGTAGAGTATAGACTGGAAGGGTTTTTAAATAAAAAGCATTCTGTGTGGATATTTAAAGAAGTGAAGATTGATTTTAGTTAGGACAGTTAAGCAAAATTTAAAAAGGAGGGTAACAGACTGGAAAAGAAGAAACTAAACGTTGGACATACTAGTTCTCATCTAGTAGCTAATGTCAAATACATCTGTAGAGCCTGAGGAGTGTCGATAGATGGCTTTGTCCCTCTGTTACATAGAGCTCTGTACTTGCAAATCTTACTCATTTTTCTTGTGCTGCACCAGTGAGCTCATCCTTTTTCTTGCCTTTACACAGTTCACATACATATTTCTGTAGTTAATATTTCTTTTTACATACAGTGAATGTCCAATTGGATGAAACATTTTTTTTTTTTTTAAAGATTTATTTATTTATTATATTTGAATACACTGTAGCTGTCTTCAGACACACCAGAAGAGGGCATCAGATCTCATTACAGATGGTTGTGAGCCACCATGTGGTTGCTGGGATTTGAACTCAGGACCTCTGGAAGTGCAGTCAGTTCTCTTAACCACTGAGCCATCTCTCCAGCCCGGATGAAACATTTCTTAAATCATGTATTCCCCAGTCCTATTCCCTGTCCTTAGATTTTTATTGGGTCTTCCCTTATTTCTTCCATTAATCTTCTTTCTCCTTGTGAAGTACAAACTTGCTTCTCTGAGTTGATTTTGCCATAGTTAAGATACAGGGCAAGAGGCTGGGGAGATGACTCGGTGGCTAAGAACACTGTCTGTTCTTGCAGAGGATCTAGGTTCCATCTCCAGTATGCTTATGGCAACTCATAATTATCTGTTTAGTTCCAGACCCTGTGGATCTGATGATTCTGTCCTCTGCAGGTACCACGAATGCAGGTGGTGCACAGGCACACACAAAGACAAAACACATACATATAAAGAAAAAATTAACAAAGATAAAGGGGGAATGTGTGGATATGTTTATCTAAGAGATACAACTTTGGGGTATGTTTGAGAAGAAAGTATATCTTGGACTGATAAATTTGTGAACAATAGGAAAGACTCATTCTAGATTTGTTCAGAATAATAGTATGGAGAACAGGAAGTATTACTAATAAATTAGCATTCTAAAATAGCAAGTTTAATAACTTTTGTTCCCCCCACCCTTAGGATATTACCTTCCAAATGATGATGGAGAATTTTATCAGTTCTGTTACGTCACCCATAAGGGTGAAATTCGTGGAGCAAGTACTCCTTTCCAGTTTCGAGCTGCTTCTCCAGTTGAAGAGCTACTCACTATGGAAGATGAAGGAAATTCCGATATGTTGGTGGTGACCACAAAAGCTGGCCTTCTTGAGGTGAGCACCTACAGTGAGGCATAGAGTTTGCCTTGACTGGCATTGTGAGCATTTTCAAGCCAAGAGGGGCTACCAGAACCAAATGTTTTACAACTAGAATTGTGAGTGACTCCATGTGTAGAGGGCAGAAGTCAGTGTTAACTGTCTTCCTTAGCCATTCTATCTTACTTGTGAGACAGGGCTTCCCATTGAACATGGAGTTTGCCAGTTGAGCTAGACTAGCTGGTGGTGCTAGTCTTTTTATCACAGTTATTCTGTGATTCTGTTGTGGTACTCATTGTCAGATGAGTGTTGAGAAGATAGATACCTGATTCAGGGCCTAAAAGTGTCCCGTGTGCAGTTACTAGTGTAGTAGGACAGCCTCTGCAGCCACTTAGACTTGGGCTCGCCTCCTGTTTCCTCACCTTGGGTTGTCTTCTCCAGGCACCCCAATCCGTTTGATTGCTGAACTGTCTGGATTTAGGGGTGAAGCTGGCTGGGAGAGTACAGTGAAGCATACATCCAACTGTGGTTCAGGTTTGAAACTGGAGAGTAGGGGTTCAATGGTCTGATGATGATGCCATAGGTTTTAGTTTTTAGTAATTATGAAATAAGAAAAAAGCCGGGCGGTGGTGGCGCACGCCTTTAATCCCAGCACTTGGGAGGCAGAGGCAGGCAGATTTCTGAGTTCGAGGCCAGCCTGGTCTACACAGTGAGTTCCAGGACAGCCAGGGCTACACAGAAGAGAGACCCTGTCTCGAAAAACCAAAGAAAAAGAAAAAGAAATAAGAAAAAAGTCTTCTCCTTTCAAGATCGTATTTTCTACTTTATATCTGAAAGCTAGACTTTTTTAAAAAAAAAATATGACTAATTGTATTTATTAGTCCTTTCATTATAAAAATAGCATTTTAGATTGGTTACTGTATTTTTTCTCAATTACATCTATATTTCATATATTGTAGGTTTTTCTTTATAGACAGATGGACCTTTAAAAGCAGATATTTATGCTTTTGACTTTTCTTTGTTTACCTTTAAGAACTGAGACTAGAAAAGGAAAGATAAGAGGTTGCACTGTCTTCCACCATCAGGCTGTTCAAAGTCAGTTCATCCAGGAATTAGAAAAAACTGTGAATTCTTCATTTCTTTCCTTCCTTTTCCCAGAAATTCCTCTCTTATCTCAAATACGAAATGCAACTTTTATAGGGTGACTGAAACATTTTGTAGTGATAACTGCCTCTGATCATGGTTTTTAGCCTAGTATTTGAATGTCAGTCAGAGATACTGAAGTAAGCCCTGCTCTTAGGAATGCAGTTAGCTACCACTGATGTGTAGGTTTTTGAATACTTGTCAGAGCACCCTTATCTCAAGCCCTGCCCATGATGGACATTTGCTCCCCATGTCTCTGGTGTCTTTTCTCTAATTGGGACACAGCCCAGGTTATTTGTACTTTTTCTTTTCTCCACAAAAGCTGAGTTATAAAGATTTTAATTGCTGTCTCTTGGGAAATATTTGTGAGATAGAAATGGTTTTGTTTTCTGAAAAGTTCTCAGAATTCTACATTCATTGATGTCTTTAGTGATTTTTATGAACACTGAACATTAAGTGATTAAAGAGATAGTCTTTGAACCTGTGAGCCTGAATTGGATAATAGAAAAAGATAAATAAAATAGATGTTTTAGGGATAGTAAGGGACCAAAGGCTAGCTTTTGGATGGTCAGTTACTCTCTTAGCTCTGATCACAGGAGTGGTTTGAAAGGAGGCCATATTTATTAGAGGTGCTCTAAGGTACTTAGGGGTGGTGTGTCCATGATTTTATTTTGAATGGCTTAGGAAAATAAACAAAATCACATAAACTAATGAATTTATAGTACAAGTCAGATGCGATGGCACACATATTTAATCCCAGCATTTGGGAAGCAAAAGCAGAAGGCAGAAATATCTGGCCAACCTGGGCTATGGTATAAGACTGTTTTGTTCTGCTCTCCAAAAGAATGAAATGGGAAATGAACATGGCAGCGTATTGGTGATTAGTGAATTGAGGACTGTATTTGTTTTTAAAAGATTTCAAAATAGAAATTTGAAGCAGAAAAGAGACTGTTTTATTGTTTCCCATCCAAGTACTAACCAGACCCAGCCCTGCTTAGCTTCTTCTCAAATCAGAAGAGATCTGGCACATTCACCTTGGTGTGGTTGTAGACAATGTGTATACTAAAAAATCCCAAAAAACGAAAACAGAAAATACCAAACAAACAAACAAAAAAAAATATGCTGGGGTTACAGTCAGGATCTTGACACATGTTAGACAAATCTATTTTTTAAGTGTTATCTCCAGACTTAGATTTATACAAATTTTAATGAAATTTAAATTCCTTAAAATTTTTCTGCTAAGTGTTAGTAAATCTTTTATTAAATATTGTAAACTAATCACTGAAAAAGCTTGATTCTGAAAATGTTTCTATTGTACTAGGTGAAGACTGATCATTATTTCTAATCTGCTAGGAAGTTTTGAGCCAGAGTAATGTTAATAATGCCATTAACCCTTGGGATTGTTGTTCTTGCTTGGTCTTGAATTTTCCAGTGGCTTATTGGATATAATTTCATTTTCTTTTCTTTTTATTGGATATTTTTTCTTTTTTTTTTAATTGGAGGTTTTATTTACATTTCATATGTTGTCCCCTTACCCCATCATCCACCCACCCAGGAACCCCCTATCCCCTCACCCCTCCTCCTTCTTCTCTGTGGATGTAACATCCATCTACCCCCCCACTCCCACCTCCCCACCCTCAAAATTCCCACCCCCTGGGGCGTCCAGCCTTCATGAGGTCAAGGTTCTCGTCTTCCACCTATGCCCAGCAGGGCCCTCCACTCTTACATATTCAGCTAAAGCCCTGGATCCCTCCCTAAGTGCTCCCAGGCTGGTGGTTTAGACCCTGGGAGCTGTGGTTGGTTGGTATTATTTATATTTCAAAGGTTATCCCCCTTTCCTAGTCACCCTCCCCCACCTCCCATCCCCCAAACCCCCTATCCCATCCCCCCTTCCCTGCTTCTATGAGGGTGTTCCCTCTCCACTCCCACCTCCCCTCAAATTCCTCTACATTGGGGCATCAAGCCTTCACAGGACCAAGGGCATCTTCTCCCCTTGATGCCCGACAAGGCCATCCTCTGCTACATAAGCAGCTAGAGCCATGAGTCCCTCCATGTGTACTCCTTGGTTGGAGGTTTAGTCCCTGGGAGCTCTGGGTGTCCTGGTTGGTTGATACTACTGTTCCTCCTATGGGGTTGCAAACCTCTTCAGCTCCTTCAGTCCTTTCTCTAACTCCTCCATTGGGGACCCCATTGGGGACCCTGTGCTTAGTCCAATGGTTGGCTGTGAGCATCCACCCCTGTATTTGTCAGGTTCTAGCAGAGCCTCTCAGGAAACAGCTATAGTTTAATTTTCTTTTTTGGTTTTTCGAGACAGGGTTTCTCCCTGTACCCCTGGCTGTCCTGGAACTCACTCTGTAGACCAGGCTAGCCTCTTTTACCTTGTTATTTATCCTTGAAAGTTTCCCACATTATGTATTTTTGTTTTGGTCATATCAGTCTATCGCCGTTTTCCTCCAGTTCTCCTTACCATCCTTCCCCATCAGCTTTTCCATTTTGAGAACATTTATTGTATGCATTTGAATAAAAGGACTGTTCCAAAAGAGTTCAGCAGTTCAGCTTTCATAAGTTTAGATTTTAATCATTTATATTCTACAACCCTGGGAAGCTTAATAATATGAGCAATTTTGGATGAAAAACATTCATCAGCTAAAGACCTTCTTTATCGCCGGGCGGTGGTGGCGCACGCCTTTAATCCCAGCACTTGGGAGGCAGAGGCAGGCGGATTTCTGAGTTCGAGGCCAGCCTGGTCTGCAGAGTGAGTTCCAGGACAGCCAGGACTATACAGAGAAACCCTGTCTCGAAAAAAACAAAACAAAAAAAGACCTTCCTTATAAATTCTTCCTGAGTGTCTAGTTTTCTCCAGTTAGAAGCAAAGACTTCTTGTTATAAATACTAGCCATTTTATTTATGACCACATTTGGTCCTTTGATTTAGATTTTGCTTTGTGTTTCCTACTGGAGTTCTTATTTTCCAGAACTGAGTAATTATCAGCATTCCCATAAGAATCAGCTAAAGTTAGTGTATAATATATTATAGCCTTAGTCTTTAGATTTGCATTTTTACTTAAAACAACTTTTTGGAAGTCTCTGCAAACCCCAACATCAGCAGAGTAACAATTCACCTGAGGCAAGAAGGAAGTCCAGTTCAACACAGCTCAATAGCCAGTGTTAGTTCAAACTTCCAGAGTCTGACACTGGGCAGTTTATTTTAGGTGTATTGTAGTTCATTACAGTTTGGCACAGTTTCCTGGTTAACAATGATCTCAATCCCAAACTTACACCAAGTGCACACTAAAGCTTACGGTGTAACTCCATCTAAAATACCTGTGACTTCTGTAAAGATGGGTTCTACAGTTTAAGGGCCTAGGGAAGGATCTGGTGTGGTGTCAGTCATACAGATAGCATCCAGGTCACCAAACTGTCAGGTACATGTGACATCGCCCCAAAGGATGGATTCTGTTGACTGAGAAACATTGCACAAGATAATGGTCTTGGGAGAAAGAGTCTGGGATAAACATAATACTTTTAGAGATTGAGGTGTGACTACTAAATTGAATCCTAGCCTTTGGGAGGAAAACATCCCTTCCTTAAAGAGGAATGCTTGTCTAACATTCCTGGGTTCCCTAGTGCTTGTCTGTGAGCACAAGCAACTTTGTCTTTTAAGGTAAGAAACTAAAATTGTTAAATTTTATGATAAAAACCAACTTGAGTTTTTTTTTTTAATACAGTTGAAAATCGAGAAGACCCTGAAAGAAAAAGAGGAATTGTTAAAGATGATAGCTGTTCTTGAAAAAGAGACAGCACAGCTGAGAGAACAAGTTGGAAGAATGGAGAGAGAGCTGAGCCATGAGAAAGGGCGGTGTGAGCAACTGCAGGCCGAGCAGAAGGTTTGCTACACTGTTCTAAAATGGAAGCAGTTAGGATGATTGAAAAGAAGGGTTTGAGGAAAGCATGTATATATACATGTATATTTGCATTAATATGTGTGTGTGTGTGTATAATTTTTTAAAGATGTATTAATTTTATTTTTTTATGTGTATGGGTATTTTGTCTGCATGTGCAGCATTTGTGTGTCTGGTGCCTTTAGAATGTAAATTGGGGGCTAGGACTGGATCTTGGGTCTTCTGTAAGAACAAGAAGTGCTCTTACCTAGTGAACCATCTCTCTAGCTTCAAGAATGTCAGTTCCTAGTAATCTTCTGCCTCAGTCTCTTTTACATTTTAAAATAGGCAAAATCCTTAGAGATTTTCTGTACTTGGCTTATTGATAATAGTTCTCTAAATTTGTTGTTGATTGTTTTTGTTGTTTTTACTATGTAGCCTGGGCCTTGAACTCTTGGAAACCATCCTCTGCCTCCCTAGTACTAAGATTACAAGCCTGAACAACCATGGCAGGTTTCTGACAGCCATTTCTCAGTATTTTACATCTAGTTCTGTATTATATGCTAGATTTGAGGAGGAAGACTGGGGGTGTGAGAAATTCACATAGGGATAAGCACAAAATAAATGGAGGGTAGAGTGAAGAGATTAAAACTACTCTTCAAAAACCATAATTTAGGTAGGCATGGTGGTACACGTCCGTGACCTCAGCACTCATGGTGGTACATGCCTGTGACCTCAGCACTCATGGTGGTACATGCCTGTGACCTCAGCACTCATGGTGGTACACACCCGTGACCTCAGCACTCATGGTGGTACACGCCTGTGACCTCAGCACTCATGGTGGTACACGTCCGTGACCTCAGCACTCATGGTGGTACACACCCGTGACCTCAGCACTCATGGTGGTACACACCCGTGACCTCAGCACTCATGGTGGTACATGCCTGTGAACTCATCACTCATGGTGGTACACACCCGTGACCTCAGCACTCATGGTGGTACACACCCGTGACCTCAGCACTCATGGTGGTACATGCCTGTGAACTCATCACTCATGGTGGTACACGCCTGTGACCTCAGCACTCATGGTGGTACACGCCTGTGACCTCAGCACTCATGGTGGTACACGTCCATGACCTCAGCACTCATGGTGGTACACGCCTGTGACCTCAGCACTCAT
>NW_021621002.1:4587416-4599611 GCF_004785775.1 Grammomys surdaster | reverse complement strand
CACTCATGGTGGTACACGCCTGTGACCTCAGCACTCATGGTGGTACACACCCGTGACCTCAGCACTCATGGTGGTACACGCCTGTGAACTCATCACTCAGTGAGGCAGAAAGACTGAGGTGGTGACCAAGTTCACAACAGCATAGGCTGCGATAGCCTTTGCTCCTAACACTCAAACAGCAGCAGAAATAAGGCAGAGGTCAGTAACCTGAGTATATTGTGAGACAAAATTTTGAAGTTCTTAATGTGAGAAAGTCTATAAATTACCCTTCAAACAAAACAAATCCCTTAGTTAAAATAGTCATTTTTTTTCTTGAGCAAGGAAAAATATGTAGGAAACTGGATTTGAGTTTGAAACTGAAAACTATAGAAAAAAATGAAACTACTTACTATAGTCATTGATTTATGTGATAACTTTCATAAAAATAACTTATAGAAAAATACTTAAAGATTATGATTGTATGCCTCACAATTTCGATGTTATAGCTAATTGGCTAGCTTCATGTCTATGGATGGATTAAAATTTTCTCTTAAGTTGTATTTGTTCTATTATTATTCTGGACAATAAGACCCTATCACTTAATTATTATTAATTTGGTCATTAGTGCAGTGGTTCTTAATTCCTTCTCACCGTCCTTCATTTTCTTCTTCCTTTGAGACAGGGTCTCGCTTATGTAAACCAGGCTGACAACAGGCTTGCTTGTCTTCTTCCCTCAGCCTCCTGAGTGTTGGCCATTGGAAATATGTCCTGTCATACTCAGCTTTTAGAAGTGAAATACTTTGATTTAGCAGTTCTTTTGGCATATAGTTTTCTATAGCAGTACCTTTGTATTTCTCATTATACTTGAACCAGAGTTTTATTAGTTAGCTAGGAGAGAAACTTAGAGGGGGCCCTGATCAAGCTTTTATAAGATAGATACTTGTAATTTATGTGATGAAGATAGCTTAAGCTTTAAAGTATCTGTTTTGTTTGTTTGTTTGTTTGTTTGTTTGTTTTTGAGACAGGGTTTCTCTGTGTAGCCATGGCTGTCCTGGAACTCACTCTGTAGACCAGGCTAGCCTCGAACTCAGAAATCCACCTGCCTCTGCCTCCCAAGTGCTGGGATTAAAGGCGTGTGCCACCACTGCCCGGTGCTTTAAAGTATCTGTTTAAAGAAGGTTCTAGTTTACTTTTATATATGTCGTAACAGCTTTGAATATTTATTGTACTCTTTGAGTCACACTGAGTTGCTTAGGAGCAGTGGTTTAGATACAGGCATGTGTTGTAGTGCTCGTATGGCACTTGGGGGTGTTAACCTCAATAGTGTCCTATGAGACCTGAGTTGTCACTGACATAACAATAAAAGATGGCAAAAAAATAATTCATGGCAAATTAATTAAATTTTTTTGCTTAAGTTTTGTTTCCTGCCCTCTGGTGGAGGGAGAAGTTAGTGAAATAAAAGTGTATGAAAAGCAGGGGTGGGAAACATGTTAGTCATTGACATGCTAAGAGTTCCAGCCAGACATGGTGCATGCCTATGATCTTCACACATAGGAAGCTGAGGGGAGAGTACCACAAATCCAGGGTCAGTCTTCACTACATGACATTGTTCTAGAACAAAACAAACACAAATCTTGGGAGCTAGAGAAGTGGCTTGGTGGTTGCATGCATTTGTATCATGAGGACTGGAGTTTAGATTCCAGAACCTTTATAAAAAAGCTGGGCATCACTGCAAAAGCCTGTAACCCCAGTTTCAAGCCAGCTTTCTGACTTCCAGCCTGATCAAGAATAAAACTCCTCAAGCTTAAGGGAAGGACCATGCTTCAAAAGAAAAACAAGTTGTAGACTGTAGGAGAAGGCTTGATGCCATTTTCTGTCTTCCCATACACAGGCTTGCACACCCTGTACATACATGTGTGCACATTTTTACATGGATATATGATATACTCACAAAAATACAAAATAAAATAAAAAGGTTGAGTATATGAAAGTTTAACTGTTAGAATTTCAGGTTTATTTTCCAGTCTTGGTTTATACAATTGGGGATAATAAATGTGGGATTGAAATTATAAGAATTCAAAGACAAATTGAATGGTAATGTGTATAGTCTTGGTACCCAAAAGATATAATGAGACCCCCTTTGCGGCTGGGCAATAGTGGCACATACCTTCAGTCTCAGCACTCAGGAGGCAGAGAGGCAGAGAGGCAGAGGCAGAATGATCTCTGAGTTTGAGGTCAGCCTAGTCTACAGAGTGAGTTCCAGAAACCCCGTCTTGAAAAACCAAACCAGTATTGTTATTTATTTGGGACAGGGTTTCTCTTCATAGTCATGATTGTGCTGCAATTCACTAGGTAGAGTAGTTTGGCCTTGAACTCACAGAGATCTGCCTGCTCTGCTTCCCACGTACTGGATTAAGTGCATATGCTACCACATTTGTCTTCCCTTTTTACAGGAGAGCTCTCTGAAGTATACACAGAAAAGTATCTTTTGTTTTACTAAAAGATACTTTGTTGTTGTTTCTAAGGGCCTTCTTGAAGTGTCACAGAGTTTGAGAGTGGAAAATGAAGAGTTTATGAAGAGATACAGTGATGCTACATCTAAAGCTCAACAACTTGAAGAGGACATTGTATCAGTGACACATAAAGCAATTGAAAAAGAAACTGAGCTAGACAGGTATCTCTGGTACTTCAAAGAAATGACTTCAATTATTAACAAAGATACTTAGGGTTTTTATTAATGTTTTTTCATCTTAACACAGTTTGAAGGATAAACTCAAGAAGGCACAGCATGAAAGAGAACAACTTGAATGTCAGTTGAAGGCAGAAAAGGATGCAAAGGAACTTTATAAGGTAAAGTTCATTTTCTATTATCTGCCCCCTTCTTAGCCCCAGTGGGTTTTTGGGGTTGGGGATTTGAGAGCAATTCAGCTGAGTGCCTGGTCAGTTGTCTCATTATATAGTCAGGAGGATGACAGGAACTTGTCACTTAAAGGCTTCCAGGGGGTGGAGGGGTTAGAGAATATATTTTCTTTCCTTTTTTTAAAAAATTATTTTTAATTTTTGTTGTTTTTGTTTTGTTTTTTGAGACACGGTTTCTCTGTATAGCCCTGGCTGTCCTGGAACTCACTCTGTAGACCAGGCTAGCCTCGAACTCAGAAATCCACCTGCCTCTGCCTCCCAAGTGCTGGGATTAAAGGCGTGCGCCACCACTGCCCAGCGAGAATATATTTTCATGGTTGATCATGTTTTAATAAGGAGATTCTTTTGAAAGGCGGTCCTTCAGCTGTCTCTAGATAGAAGGCCTCTTGAGTGTCATAATTATGACAGTTGATTTCAGAGTGAGCAATCCAAGATGGGAAGGAAACAAGAGGAAATTACAATCCTAATGGATACTGTCCCTAAAATGCAGTATTTGGGAAATTGGCTGGTGTTTTAGGTACATAGTAGGTACTGTATAATAAATGAAATTTTAATGATAGTTGTTCATCAGAATTTATATAAAGTACTTTCACTTTTTAAGAATATACAGCTTTTCAGTGATGATACTTAATATGTTTTACATTATTTAATGTTTGTATACATGCATATACCTGATTGTGTGTTCAAGTGTGGGTGTGCAGAAGCTGGTATGTGTGTAGGTCAGAGGACAACTTTGAAGAGTCAGTTCTCTCTGGCATATGGGGTCTGGAGATTGAACACAGCTGTCAGGCTTAGTCACAAGTTACTTTAATGTTTTCTCCAGGGCCTTGATCATATTTCAGATTGACTTTCGAAATATTGTCAGATTATAATTTTATAAAATATCTCCTGCTCATTGGGTCTTTTTGAAAAAATTATATATATTTTTAAAGCATTCTTCCAGTATGCTCTAAACTAGCTTAAGCGTGGGTGAACTTTGAGGCTAATTTTAAACTTTGGCTAACTTGGGTTATGATGCTCACAAGAATATTCTTGATGATTTCTAACCCTTTTATTACAGGTACATTTGAAGAATACAGAAATAGAAAATACGAAGCTTGTGTCAGAGATACAGACTTTAAAGAATTTAGATGGGAACAAAGAAAGCATGATTACTCATTTCAAAGAAGAGATTAGCAAACTGCAGGCCTGCTTGGCTGACAAGGAAAATGTGCACAGAACTCTGCTGCTTACAACCACAAATAAAGTAAGGACGTAACAAAATGTGTTTGAAGACTGTGAAACTTCTCTAGTATGATTTTTACTCTTGTTTTAAATTCTTCCCAGCTAGTTGTCTTTTTAAAAAGATTCCTCCTTTTTAATTCACACTTCATTAGTTTTATTTCTATGTCTGTGTATGATGCATGTGAGCACCTGCAGAGGCCAGAAGCAGCTGGATCCTGGAGCGTGGGGGTCAGAATGGCCTCGGGAAGAAAGGCACTCTTACCCTGGTGCCATCTTCAGTTTCCCAACCATTTCTTTTGAAAGAGTTTAAAGTCACAACAGTTACTGAGCCCCTCATGCCTCCTGCTCTTAAGTACTGGGATTATAGGCATCCGTCACCTCCCTGGGCTTGCTTTATGTAGCATGTTGTACCTCCTCTGGCACTGGACATCCCCATAGTTTCCAGTGGCCACATGAGCTTGCATGGTTACGTTGATTCTATTGCTTAGCTTTTATGGATGAATGTTAGCTTGTTTCAGCATGTTGCTGTGAATTCTACTGGGGACATCATTAATGCAACTCTAAAAACGTTAGAAGTCCATGACATTTACAATTCCTGATTAAGTCTGCAGTTGCTTTTTTAATCTAAAAAGATTGCAAATGTGAAAAGTGTATTTGATTATATTTACTTACTAAGATGCTAAAAATATCTTTAAGCATCTTTTTAGCATTTAAGCAAGACCAGTGAAAAGCATAATTTTTAATTACTGAGGAAAATGATTACTAGTTGCTAAAATGTTTTAGTAGATTGTAATGCAGTGTGAATTTATGGTTATAAAAGAATTTAAATAGTGATGAGGGTGCAAACTGAAAGTTAGAATCCATTTTTTGCTAGAAGATTGCATGATTGTAATGTAAAGAGTTACATGAATTATGCATGTATATTTACATTTTAAGTCAGAGAGAGAGAGAGAGAGAGATGTTAGTTTTTCAGAACTTTTTTTCTTTTGAGACAGGTTCTCGTTATGCATCTTAGCTGACCAGAAACTTGATATGTAGGTCAGACAAACTCAGAGATTGGCTTGCTTCTGCCTACTGAATGCTGGAATTAAAGATGTTTGGTTTCATGCCTAGTTACAAGATACTACTATGAATATACTTACAGCTCTTTTTCATCCATGATTATAGCTATATAGTATCCTTTCTTGTCATTCAGCTTATATGTAGTCAGTACTTCTCCTTAGTAGTTAACTGTCTTCAGCTCTTCTGAGCATGCTCTAGTTGATATCCTATAGCTAAAGTGACAGTAGGCACGTGCCTAAATAAATTCCTTCAAATGGAGTTGGTAGGCTAAAGGGCATTTAATTTTTATTAAATTAGTTATTTTCAAATCGCCTTTTCAAAACATACTGTACTAGGTTTTACTCCCAGTGATGGAATACATGCTACCGATTATAGTGGCTCCTAGCTTCTCATTGTATGGAGGCATGGTATAGCATACTTTAATTCAAGACAGTTTCATTTTAGACACTTTAAAATTTTCATAATTTTCAGTTTGTTTAAAAAATTATTGAATTCTGAAAGACAAATGTTTGCTTATGTTATTTATAACTTTGAATACTTTTTGAAGGTAAAATTGCTAGATCAGGAACCAAGAGTAGTTTAAGGTATTGGTGAATCTTGGAAGGAGGGTGAGAGGCTGAGAAGCCCCAGTTAGGGTCGTGTAACTCAGCGTACTAACTACTTCTCTACTTTTTAAAAATCAATTTTGCCAGGCATGGTGGTAGCACATCCTTTTAATCTCAACACTTGGAAGACAGAGGCAGACAGACAGATAGATCTCTTGTGAGTTTAGGTCTACATTCCAGGACAGCTGGGGCTATGTGGAGTGAACCAGTCTCAAAACAAACAAACAAAAATAATAAGTAAAAATAAAATAAATCAATCGCTATATGTTTGAACATTTGGGGTGTATGTACTTCCATGTTATTGATTGGAAGAATACCTCAGAGTAGTATTAAACTTTCATTGAATGTATTAAAAGAAATGTTCCTTTAGTTATTTTTCCTTTATTGACATAGAAGTCGATGAGTGATTGAAACTGTTAGGATTCAAGATACAGCTCAGGCCGGGCAGTGGTGGCCACGCCTTTAATCCCAGCACTGGGGAGGCAGAGGCAGGCAGATTTCTGAGTTCAAGGCCAGCCTGGTCTACAGAGTGAGTTCCAGGACAGCCAGAACTACACAGAGAAACCCTGTCTCGAAAAACCAACCAACCAACCAACCAAACAAACAAACAAACAAAAAAGATACAGCTCAGACGGCAGAGTGCTTGTGCAGTTTGCAGAGAGTCCTTTATTCAGTCACTAATACTACATTATTAATGAGGCATGGTGGCACACACTGTGAATCCTGGGTTTAAGAGGAGAGGCAGGAGGACCAGAAGGTTGTCATTCTCTCTTGCATGGCAACTCCAGTCTCTGTTTCATTAGCCAAAGGATAGCTAGTATGGTTAGGCTTATGAAGATTTTGTATATACCAGCTTTATATGATCATTTACATATTTTCTTGTGGCTCTAACAGTTTCAAAACCAAGATTAAATTGAGTTTTGTTTTATTTTACATTATGTTTTGAAAACTAAAAATAGGACTGTTAGATTTATTATACTTACTTTTAAAATGCTGTCTATTCCAGGTTTTCATAATGGTATGTTGGTAGCTAAATATTTTATTAGCTATCTTTTAGATTTGAAAAAAGGAAACATCTTTTTTTAAAAAATTTTTTATGTATACAAAAGGAATTTTATTCAGCCGTAAAAGTGAAATTATATCATTCGCAGGGAAAATGGATGACAATAGGTATTGCTGCATTAAATGAATTAAGCAAATTTGTCAGAAAGACAAATATCATGTTTTCTACCATGTATTCATCCTAGATTTCATATAGATAAGTACAATTGTGATGCATAGATGCCATAGACGTAAGAGAGAAATTGTCTAGATATATTAAGGAATTAATGAGAAAGGAGTAAGAGAAAGGGGAAATGGGGGAAACATGGGAAAACATGGCTAAAGAATACAGTACAATGTACAGGGATTAAGTACATTACATATGTAAATGAACAAAAGGGTGCCAGTGGTGGCAGCTAGAACCTGCATTCTTCTACATATGCTTCATATACTGAATATATTATATCAGCGTTCCCACTGAACTTACCTGTTATGTAAAATGTCATTTACACAATATTTTTATATCCTACCTTACAGTTTTTATAATTATTGTAATTGTATTCAATATATTTTTTTGTTTTTGTTTTTTATATCATATCACCAGTGTGCAGATTCATGGTGTTCACATCTTACAACATTGTCATTGTTCATATTATATAGAAAATTGCTAACTCAATGATTTCCAAAATGTCTTCCAAGAAATTACAAGATATTTCAGGGTAAAAGGATATGTAGACATTTTAAATCATAAAGTATTTCAATATATACATTCAGCTATCCAAGCAGATGTGTATCTATTGATCTACAAAAAAATAAGCCAATACAGGCTGCTCATGGTTTGTGATGGTTCAAGAATCCTGTGCACGTTTTATGGTGGGAGAATGTAACTAATGTTCAGTAGAAACCGATCAGACATTTCACGTTTTAACTTAGTCTGGGGCGGCAATGCCTGGCTGTTCCTGTCTTGCTGTGGGAAGCAGGAGCTGTGAAGCACCAGGTGAAGCATCTGGTTCACTGCGGTAGACCTGAGGTGAAGATCTGGTGTTTGGCTTCCACGTGAATGTGGGCTTTCTACTGTTTCTGTTATTGAAGACCAGCCTTAGTCCGTGGTGATCTGATAGGATGCATGGGATTATTTCAGTCTTCTTGTATCTGTTGAGGCCTGTTTTGTGACTGAGTATATGGTCAGTTTTAGAGAAGGTACTATGAGGTGGTGAGAAGAAGGTATATTCTTTTGTTTTAGGGTGAAGTGTTCTGTAGATATCTGGTAAACCATTTGGTTCATAACTTCTGTTAGTAGTTTTACTGTGTATCTGTTTAGTTTGTGAGGAAACATCTTTTAACTGATGTTTTTGGTGTTACAAAGAAGTCTTTGAAGTCGTTTGATTCCAGTTGTCTAATGTGAGCACTGGCTGGAGATACGGGGTAAAGAGACTGGTGTCTGGGGAGCTCACATTCATTTGGTCTCAGCAGCTTTCATTTGTGTTTTCGTTCAGTGAGAACTTTAATCCCTGGGTGTGCTGACTGACTTCCTGTCCTACGTAAAGTGGGAGTAGTGAACACTGTTGGTCTGTTACATGAGAAATCTGAAACAAAGCCTAAGGCATGAGTGGAGAAGCATTATTTAACTCAAAATTCTGAAACTGTTAACTTTAAATTTTAATGTTTTAATCAAAATTGTATATTATCTGCCTTCTTCAGGAAGATACATTATTTTTAAAGGAGCAACTTCGCAAAGCAGAGGAACAAGTCCAGGCAACACGGCAAGAGCTTCTCTTTCTGGCTAAAGAGCTCAGTGATGCTGTGAATGTCAGAGATAAAACAATAGCAGATCTGCATACTGCACGCTTGGAAAATGAGAGAGTGAAGAAGCAGCTAGCCGACACACTGGCAGAACTTCAGCTACATGCTGTAAAGAAAGATCAGGTAAAGCAAGTTAACTTTGCATCTCTGTTGATCCCCAAACACTCTAAGCCCCATAAGAGAGAGGAATAAACTGTTCGAATAAGTCAGGTAAGAAAGGCTAACTTGTATTCATTTTGTTAAGTCATTGTAATTTCTTGGATTCAGTGGAAACCATCTGTACGCACAGTCCTTGCTGTCAGTGAAGCCTGTGCTCGTACACAGTTTTGATGTCAGATGGAGACTACTTAGTGTGAACTTCTGTTTACTAGCTACGTAGAATGGCAATATGATTATTTAAGGCATTACATATGAGTTCCATAATTGCTCCTTAGGTGGATAGCTTTTCCTCAGCTTTTAAGTAATTCTTAAATGTAATATATAATTCAAACTCCAATACATAAAAATTAATATAAAGTCCAAACTCCAAAATAAATATAAAGGTCAGAAAAAAATAATGGAAATGGAGTTAGGATTTACTATTAAATTATGAAATATCAGAATTTTTTTCCCTTCGTGGAAATGTGTTTTACTAAGGAAAAGACTGATACACTGGAACATGAACTGAGAAGAGAAGTTGAAGACCTGAAACTCCGGCTTCAAATGGCTGCAGATCATTACAAAGAAAAGTTTAAGGAATGCCAGAGGCTCCAGAAACAAATAAACAGACTTTCAGACCAGTCAGTAAGTGTCACCAAATTCCTGTCAACTGAATTTCTCCTATATCAGCTTTTTGTTCGCAAATAAGATGTATAATATTGTAAATATTAATCTTCTGAATACAGATTATCACTTCATTTTTTTCTATATACAAATCTTATTTTCTACTACATTGATTTATGCAGGTGTATGTGTGTGTTGGGGGTGGTATGTGAAGGTCAGAGGACAGCTTGCAGGAGTCGATTATTCCCTGGGTATAGCTTCTGTCTGTCAGAGGACAGCTTGCAGGAGTCGATTATTCCCTGGTTATAGCCTCTGGGTCTCAGGTAGAGGATGGAACTCAGGATGTCGACAAGTTTGATTATTAGTGCTTTAGCATGCTGTGTCATCCTGCTAGCCTGAGTTTTATCATCTTGATTCCAAGTGATTGGCCCAATACTGTAATGACAATCATCTTTCTGTTTAAACTTGAGATTTGTATTTATTGAGAACTAATAAAGGGAAGTGAGGTCAGCAGCAGGAACAAGCAGGAACAGGTAGGTACTCTTGTCTTCAGGCCACTGCTCTCTTAAGCCCTCGATAAGTATCTTTATTGGTTAAACTAATATGTAGTAGTCAATGTCTCTTGTGGCAAAGGTGACTGCTCTCACTGTTTTCTCAGTTCTCTTCCATCCTGCTCATGCCATATTAGGAAGAGGTAAAAAGTGTTAGTTTACTCTTTTATATTTCGTGTACGAGTAGGTAGATAAGATTCATAATAAAACAAAGACATTTCATTTGGATGGGTTTATGTAAAGCCCCAAATTGTACTGAAATATATATATGACTTATTATATGAGGGGATCTTGGAAGGGAAGTATAAAGAAAACATTGAAAATGTGGGGTTGAGTGGCCCCACAGTTAGTTACAGGCTGTTCTCGGGTCTCCGCTACAAATAGGAGCAAGGAGTGCATGAATGATAGTAAAGACGAAAGGGCTTTGTGAAGAAATGCGATTCACATGGATGCTAGGAATCAAACCTAGGTCCTCTGCAAAAGCAGCCCGTTCTCTTAGCAGCTGAGACATCTCTTCAGACCTGCTGAGTACACTTTGACTTGTGACATTGTAAGATGTTTATGAATGATGAGTTCTGCTGATTTCACACCTTTCCTGCACTTAGGAACACGATGTAGCTCTAGTCCTTTTAGGCTTTCAGAGTGAGTGGTTTTGCACACTTTTTTTTTTTTTTGATTATTTACATGTCTAGTAAAGGAAGCTAATATGACTCACTGAGTGACTTTTCCAGTAACGTATGTTAACCTTTGGGATAGGCCAGTGCTAATGGGGTCTTCACAAAGAAAACTCAGCAGAAAGTGAATGACGCTTCAATAAACACAGACCTGGCTGCTGCTGCTTCTGCTGTGGATATAAAACCAGCAGCATCTTGTGCAGGTAAACATCTCCTCCTGTGTAGTGTGACCTCCCTTGAAAACTAGACACTGATTGGATACTGCCTGCTTCCATGTGTGAGAATTTCAGGCTACTTCCATAAATTCTTGGGAGAGAGAATTGCGAGGCAAAGGGGGAAGATGAGGATATTAATGATATATTAATGATATATTAATGCGAGATTGCTATGTATGTGGTGACCGTGCAGTGTGGGTGAGTGTACACTAGGACTTGTCTCAGGAGGATGTTCTCGTATTTAAAATGAAATTGGTTCTAGAAGTACTAATTTGAATCATAGGGCACAATGAAATGCAAGAATTCCTTACACTCAAAATTATTTTATAAATGTGACTATATAGAATGTTCTTAGAGCAGTGACAAAGGTCAAATACGGAAAGCGATGAAGTTGAAAATCTAGATTTTGTAGCACATTAGCAGCATTCAAACTGGAGGTTTATCCTGCACTTTGAGTAGTTATTTTACTTTGATTTTTTTTTGTTACACTTAAATTTGTGTGTGCGTGTGGGTGGGTAGGGGGAAAATCTCCTCCTTTGCATCAGTGGGGTACATCTTTCATTAGTGTACCTGTAGACTGATGTTACTGTTAGTCGGTTAAATGTTTGTGTACTTAAAACAGATTCAAGTATACCAAATGAGTAATGTAGTAATTTGAATTACCTGGATTTATGATGCTTTCCCCTTCTTTTATGTAAAACAAGTACCTGACAATAAGGAAAATAAGTGCAAGCCAACATATATTTCCATTTTTAGTGTGTGGTGTAACTGACAATTTAGTTTTTAAAAATGAGATTTCCTAGACTATTAACATATTGAATTAAGGACAGTCCTGTATGGAGCATTCCATGTACCTGTCCTCTGCTCAGGGTGACTAGTCTGTGATTGAAATGCCTAGGGAAAGAAGTGCTGTCAGGTTTCAGGAGTTTTTCTACAAATTGAATGTTTATGCAAACAGTTCTTTTTTCCCATTGAGAATGAAAATCATGGAACACCTTGCATCTGAGTCTTTCCTAGTGTCACTCAGGCATTCATAAAGCTTCAGAGTTAATGTTGCACTTTTAGTGGAATTGAATTTCAGAGTTTAGGATAATGATATTCAGCCTGTAGTACCTGCTATGATACTACAGTGTTAGTTTTGTGGAGACTTAATGAAGGGTCACAAAGGCGGAAGAATAGACTGTTCTCAGGATTATGGTGTTCTGATGTCTACCTAGTTACATAAGGACGGCAGCTGTTGTGCTACTTTGGAAATTCTTTTAGTGACTTTCCTTCCTTCCTTCCTTCCTTCCTTCCTTCCTTCCTTCCTTCCTTCCTTCCTCCCTCCCTCCCTCCCTCCCTCCCTCCCTCCCTCCCTCCC
>NW_021621002.1:4556718-4587316 GCF_004785775.1 Grammomys surdaster | reverse complement strand
TCCTTCCTTCCTTCCTTCCTTCCTTCCTTCCTTCCTTCCTTCCTTCCTTCCTTCCTCTTCTTTTCCCTCTTTCTTTCCTTCCTTCCTTCCTTCCTTCCTTTCTTTCTTTCTTTCTTTCTTTCTTTCTTTCTTTCTTTCTTTCTTTCTTTCTTTTGTATTCTCACATCTGAATGTGAGATTTGTTCTGATCAAAATAACATTTAAAAATTCTCACATTGTGGTTGTGCATGCCTATAACCCTAGCAGTGGGTATGAATCAAAGCCATCCCAGGCTATATAGGAAGACTGTCTCAAAAACAACAAACAAGACACACACACACACACACACACACACACACACAGACACACACACACAGAGGCAGTGTAGGAGAGAACAACAAACAGATCTCATAAAATTCATTTTTTGATTTTTTTTGTTGGGTTGAACTATGCATACTAAACAAATATCCTTCCACTGAGCTGGATCACCAAATTACTCCTTTGTTTTTAATTGTTTATTTGTTTGTTTGTTTAAGGATAGGCACTTACCAAGTCACCTAGGCTGGCCCTAGAGCCCTCTCATCAGATTTCTTTGATTTTTAAGGCCAGCCTGGTCTACAGAATGAGTTCCAGAACAGCCAGGACTATATAAAGAAACACTAGAAAAAAAAACTCAAAACAAAGCAAAAAAAAAAAAAACCAAAACAAACAATAATACTACTAAGTTACGTTACTGCGTGTGGCTGTTTTGCCTGCACGTATGTCTGTGCATCACATGCGTGCATGTCTAGTACCTTGGAGGCTGGAAGAGGGTGTCAGATTCTGTGGGACTAGAACTATAGACAGTTGTTAGCTGCTGGCAATGAAACCCAAGGCCTCTGATAGAGCAGCTCTTCTTACAGCTGAGCCATCTCTTCAGCCTCCTGACAGCAAATATTATTTTAAATATTATTTAAGTATTATTTTCTGAGTTAATAATTATTTTCTGACTTTATTACAACAGAGTCAGAATTTGATGTGTCAACAAAGGATCATGTCTGTGAAATGACTAAAGAAATTGCTGAGAAAATAGAAAAGTATAATAAATGTAAACAGCTCCTGCAGGTAAGTTAGCCCCTTCTTCAATGAATGCCTTGGCCAGTGTTAGATGCCAGCCCTTGATGCCTTTTGTCAATGTACAGAGGGTCCTTTCCCCAGTCTTCTACACTGATACTGCATTTGGGACGGTGAAAGGGTGTTTTGTGTACTTGTCACTATCATGCAGGCCTTATGCTTCTGAAGTCGGTGTTTTACATATACACGATATGATGTCCTTGTTTGAATATTTTATTGAAGGTTTTATTTCTGTTAGGATGATGATACATGAAAAGCATTTGAACTTTAGAAGGGAAGTCCTTTTAAAAAATATATTGTATAAAAAACAGGAAATTGTGTGGTGTTCACTCATCTACTTCCCAGTGTGGATGCATATGGAGGCCACAGGTTGCCTTCAGAATGTCTCCCTTAGTCGCTTCTTCACAGTGTTTCAGGCAGGGTTTGTCACGGAACCCAGAGACAGCAGTTTTGGCTGGACTGGCGTTCATTTTCCGTACCACCAGGGTTACAGACACAGGCTGGCATGGTCAGTGGGTGCTAGAGACCCGAATTCAGATTCTCATGCTTGTGCAACCAAGTTCATGATCCATCTAGCCAAGAATGGCAATGTTAAGCAAATGAGTTGTTGTCTCTCAGTGGGATTTTAGTTTTGTAAGCAGCATTGTTCAGATTCTTTCAATTTTGTTAGCTTTAATGGTGGTACTCACTTTGAATTAGTTAAAGTGTGGGGGTGGATGCTTCTCATTACTATCTTGAATAGAGAACAAAGTTATTTTATATTTCGATATGGTTTTTAAGGGTGTGTGTGTGGGTGTGTCTTTTGCATATGAGAAAGAAAGGTAACTTTTAGAACAATGAAATTCATAGATCTGCTCAATGTTACTAAAAGAATACTTTTTCTTTTTGCTACTTGCTTTTAAAGTAATGTTTAAATATCTTGATCAAATTTCAAACTGGGCTTTTTGAGATCTTTCTGTAGAAGAAGTGAGGATGGCCCTGATGTTCTAGTGTAATGTAGTGCTTGTGTTTTTATTGCTACTGTTGTAAAAGCTGTGGTGCAGTGCATGTTGTAGGACAAGGCACCACATGTGTATACAGTGTATACAACTGTTGCTGAGGTGTGGATTATAGCAAAGTGATCGGGTTTTAATTTTTGTTTCATGTGTATGGGCATTTTGCCTGCAGATATGTGTATACACTGCATGTGTGGTAGCAGAAGTCACTTTTTCAAGGGTCCTGGAAACTGTCTTAGAGTGCTCATTGTTTTCAAAGCTGGCAACAATGAATGTGTTGCTTTCTCCCTATACCAACAGTACTTCCCACATGGGTCCACCCAGATGGGCAGCTCCTCTGACAAGCATACAAGATGGAGCTGTACTCACAGCCTCTTGAGGACATTAGGATCAACTCTGAAAATTGTTGATACAAATTCATCCATAGGCCTGTCTCATTAATGGTTTTTCTTTAGATAAAGGTTTTTTATATTTCTCTGGAAGTAATAGAGTCAGTTTCTAGCAAACCTTAACTGCTTCTTTTTTCAGCTTACCATAAATGGGAGCAGTTTCCTCTTTCTTTTTCTCCCTGGTGCTGCTGTTGTAGGACTAGAGAGTCAGCTGCTGACAGGTTCTGGCCAAAGCTAAGGGCATTAGACTTGACTGGGTTCGTGAGGCATCCGTGTTTAGATAGTCTTGTCTAGCATGTGCAGCTCTTTCTTGATTGGACGGCCCAGTGTTCTAAAAAGACTGGAGGGTGGCTGAGTGAGCGAGCTTGGCACTGGAAGCAGTCGGGAAAGTGGGGAGAATATGGTGAAGATGCTTGGGGTGATTCTTGATTGAACATTTATATATAAGCCTTTTGTGGTCAAAGGGGATTAGATCTTTGCACTCAGATGCCCAGGTGCTAGGACTGGGATTTGTAAGAAACCAGTACATAGTTTTTCTTTGGTCCTGTTTTATCACTTTATATAGTCAAGCTAATGACTGATAAGAATATCATTGTAGTTTAAGTTGCATTTCCATAATGACTTAGTGTTTACATTTCTTTCTTAGATGTGTGTGTATGTGTGTATGTGTATGTAGTATATACGTGTGAGTGCGTTTCGTGCATGTGCTGTGCCTGGACACATACACATTTGAGTATCTATGGAGACTAGAGTTTATTGTGAGGTGATTGCTTTCCAACTTCTTTATGGAAACAGGCTTTTTCCCTGAGCCTTGAGGTTACTAATTGGCTAGACTAGCAGATCAGGGAGCTCTGGGGGATCTGCCTGGCCCTGTGCACCTCAGCTGTAGGGTTGCAAATGCATGCCACCACAGCTGGCTTTTACATGGGTTCTAGGGATCCAAACATAGGCTCTCATGCTTTATGAGTCATGTTTTTAACCCTGCAACTATCTTTTTGTAAATGTTTCACATATTTTCAAAAAAAATCTTTTTTTGTTTAATTATTCATCTTGCTATGCTTTTTTTTTTCTTTCTAAAAGGATGGAAACCAGATTTTTGCCAATTGTATAGTTATTTAAAGACAGTACATGTGAAAGCAGGGGTAGCTTTGTGGTATACATGTGCTGGTCATTGGCAAGTGGACCAAAAATACACTGTGAGAGCAGGGGCCTGGTGCTGTGGGAACTGCCTGTCTCCTGTGTGTAGATGCAGTTACTTTCTCTGCTATCAGTGTGATGTTGCTTAATGTTTTTAGAAAATCAAATTTTAATTGTGGTAGAGTATCAATTATGTTTATATTTTGTACTTTTTTTTTAAATGCACATTCTGCAAGGTGTTAAAACATATCCCCTGCATTGTCAGAGGAGTTACTTGTTGTGCTTGGAGATCAGACCCAGGCCTTAGGCCAGTGATCTGCCAGTGAGTTGTACTCCTGGTCCATCCAGAAGTTTTATAGTCAGATTTTTCATTGAGGTTTGTAAAACTTTTGGAGCAGTGTTTTGTATGTTAATGAAGTATAGAAGGTATTGTGTGGAGTTTAGAAGGTTGGAATTGCTCAAAATATATTTTTGAACTTCACCTTGAAAACAAATATTTAAAATGAAATTGGCCTATTTACTTTTTGGTCACTATTTTTTTGGTCACTTCGTTGTGTTTTTAAGAAAAAGGACTATCATAAAGTACATGATTTAGATTTCCTCCTTTTGCAAAAGTAGTCCTTTTGTGAAATAATATTTGTCATGATCCAAGTACAGGAACTGTGGCCATTTGGGTTATATTTTTCTGTACAACACTGACACTCATATTTAACCGTTGAAAGCAAATTATAAGCTAAGTGGGATTAAATATGACACCTCTGATGGTCACCTGACTGTCCACTTGCCTCTTTTAAGTAGATATGCTATTCTATTGTCTAGCTATAAAATAACGTACCTAATCTTGTGTTGGTAGCATTTTGACTTTATACTCTTAGAGTAATCGTCATGTGTGTGTACAGATATCTACTCTGTGGAGATGTGAAGTTTTTAGTGACAGTACTAATTTTAATTTTATTTAGGATGAGAAAACCAAATGCAGTAAATACGCTGATGAACTTGCAAAAATGGAGCTGAAGTGGAAAGAACAAGTGGAAATTACTGAAAACGTAAAACTTGAACTAGCTGAAGTAGAGGATAATTACAAAGTAAGTTCATAGGCTTGGCTCATGGTGCTTAGTGAGCCTGGGCCAGGTCAAAGTGAGGTACCTATAAACCCTCAGCCAAGCAGGTTCCATATAGATATGCTAGATATTTAATTACATACAGTTTACTCACTTGCCTGAGAAAATGGCGTCCCACATGCATTGGTTAATGTGGCTTTAGTCCTTTGGGGTCAGGTGGACTTTGAAATTTACCTTTTAAAAAAGTTTTTAGTACATATTAGTTATATATAATAATAGGCTTCAGTATATTTTCATGTATCTGTATGATATATTTTTATAATATTCCACCTGATGCACACTGCAGCCTCCCACTGATACCCTGTTTAAATAGGTCACTTCTTTCATGCCCTGTTCTGTGTCTGCCACCTCCTTCCCCAAGGCCCATGCTTTTCATTAGTGCTGCTTTGAGTTGCTTAGGTGAGGGGTTATTTACAGGAGCATGGGCAGTGTAGTAGTGACTCTACCACAGAGGAAACCATCTCTCCTTCTTCCAGCAGCTGTTAACTACGTATCAGTCCTCAGAGAAGTGTGAGGCCTCATTAGATTACACCCTCAATGATGGAGTGTTGATGACGCCGTCTTAGGCAGGTAATCAGGTTTGCTGAGAATTCAAAGGTCTAGAGGCCACGTCACTCCCAGAAGACAGCATTCCACGGACTCTTAGATTCTTTGTGTTCTTTCTTCTTCAGTAGTGTTCCCTGAGCCTTGGATGAAGTGACACAGATGTCCATTTAGGGATAAGCACTCAATAGTCATTTAATGTCAGCACTTTGACCACTTCTATAGTTGCACAGAGAAGCTTTCTCTGATCAAAGCTGCCTGTAGCACTAACCTGATGACTTGAACACAGTAGAGGGCAGCTTGACAGAAGTACAAACATCATGACCATTTAGCAGTAATCCTGTGTTCTCTGTAGCTATGGGCTTTTGACTAGACGTATACCACTAGATAGATAGTCGGTCCCTCTAATGGATATTCCAACCAGGAAGGTGGTTAGTCTGTCAGTCTCACCTCCCCACCCCCCCGACCCTCCCCACCCCAGGCTGCTTGTCTGTTGCTGTGAAAGGTAGCCACCCTGGAAGGAGTTCACAGCTCACTTCCAGCTTGGTTTCTTTAAATCCTGTAACCAAAATAATGTGGTGTCTGAAGCTGTAAGGTCTTTCGTTCCAGTTCGGGTACATAACCAATACCATTGGCAATAGCTTCTATTGTTTTGGACTGGCTGACAGCCCACAGGGACAGCCCTAATGCATTCCAAAAAAACATGTATCTTTAGAAGCAATCATTTTGTTTTCTTACTGTATCACAAATGTGTATGTTAAATTATTTTGGGACTTGACCTTCGTTTAATATGTGTGTGTAATTGGTATATTATCACTAATTTGCTAGCTTTAAAATTTATCATAATACTGTGAAGTAAATGGTATAATATTAATTAAAGAAACTTATTTTTATCAGAGTACTATTACAGCCCCAATAATAAATGGTATCTGTAAGAATGTTAGGAAAAAATGAGCAAGCTACCTGACTAGTAAGTCAAAATATTATCCTTTTAAGGAATAAAATACATGTGATTATGATTTTAATTTTCTTATTTCTGTGACTGAAGACTGGTAAGTTCTAAGTAATTTTATTTCCAGCTAATTTTTGTGGGTGTGAGTGTATGTGTGAGTGTGGGGGAGGGAGACAGACAGACAGACAGACACAAGAACACCATAGCTGCTTTGGGAAAGAATTGTATCTATAGTAGAGTAAATTAGACTTCAGTAGTGCCATGAAGTCAGGTTTTAGAGGTCTAAAATAGAATTTGGGTCTTACATAATATTGAGAATTTTCTAGGAGAAAAGAAACTCAGTGAGAGTAGGTCCTTTTCAAAGTACTTTGTAAGCCCTAGAGAGGTTTTCCATAGGCGGTGAGGGGTAAAGCTGCTGAGATGACTATACGAAGTCCATGTTCTCTTGGATACCTTTTCTATTTTATGTGTGTGGCTGTTTTGCTTGCATGTGTTATCTGTGCACTCCTTGTGTTTCTGGTGCCTGTGGCAGCCAGATGAGTACGTCAGATCTCATGACCCTGGAGCCCCTACGTAGGTGCTGGGAATTGAACTAGGGTCTTCATATAGACTAGGAACATGAACCTAGAAAAATTGATCTGAAATACATCATTTAGGAAGAACTATTGAAGTATTTGAGTGTGTTATTGTTTGCTATTTTTTAAAGACATGGCTGCCTTATGCAGCCCTAAATGATGTTGAACTTTCTGTGTAGACCATGCTGGTCTGACTCTCAGAGATCTGCTAGATCTCTGCCTCTCAAGTTCTGGGACTAAAGGTGTGTGTTACCATACCCAGCAAAGAATAGTTCTAGTCATACCCATTAATGCTGGTGCTCTTATAGTTGGTCAGTGGGTAGTTGTTGAATGAATGAGTGATTCAGATTGAAAATGCTGGGGAGTAAAGGGAAAGGTGTGTAGTTCTGAAGCTTCTGTTACACTACTGATTCTGATGGAGTCTGCTAACTAATACAGGGAAGTAAGTGTGGAACATTCTGTCTTTACAGTGCAGGAAAGACAGCAGTGAAAACATCTTACCATTACTCAAAAGAACAGATTTTCAGCCATTGTAGCAAGTGTAATCTTGACACTTGGAAGTTTGGGCAGGATATTATAGATCATTCAGGTCCTACTTAAAACTAAATCTTGAGTTCCTGTTCAGCCTGGAACCCAGGGTGAGACCCTGACTCAAAATAACCAGCAGACTTGGACCTTGGGAGTGAGAGTGATACATGAATTAATACTTATGGCTTATTATCAGTTGAGAATGGAAGAAAGTTTTCAGAGACAAGATGGACAAAAGAGCCAAAGAAGAATGTTATAAAATGTCTTTATTTATGGCTGGGAAGCAAAAGAAGACACCAGCAACAACAAAAAGGCATTAGGATAACAATGTTGGTGCCCTTTTACATAAGCCAAAGGAGAAATGTTAAAGATAATGGGGGCTGCCTCCAAGCTGCAAGGAACATTTTGGAAGATGGGGCAGAAAGAGTATAAAAGCTAGAGGAAGCCATGGAGGAAGCTAGAACTGGGTCCTAAGACGTGACATCACTGTTGGACTCTTAACTCCACAGCAGTTGAGATTACTGCATAAGACTGGCACAGTACTGGGTCTGTGAGTGTCCTGTCCTGGGAGGAAAGGGGCCCAGGACCTATAGACAGAATGGTAGCTAGGAGGGAGGGGCTCATAAGGTCTCCATTCCCTCTCTGAATATTCTGAGACCAAATAGTTGCTGCTGGGATGGGCAAGGAGAATTTATTCAGTGTAGGAGCTAGTAAGGAACTTGTAACCCCACCCAAGACTGTGAGCAACTCTAATGACACCCATTAGGGCATCAGTACTATGAAAGTAGATGAGGGGGAGAGGACCATTGGGAGGAAGGACGGGGGCTGGGAGAGGACGGGAGGAGGTGAATATGGTAAAAATAGACCATGGTAATACTATGCATAGTCAGTGTGTTAGTACATTTTAAAAAGAGAAGGGAAGTAGGTATGGTGGCACACACCATTGGTGTCTGGAGGCTGAGGCAGGAGAATTGAGGGTGTGAGACTAACCTAACTTACAGTGGTTCTAGTCAGCCTGGCTACATAAATCCGTAAGTAGGAAAAACGAAGAAACTGGTCAGTAATGGCAACTAATACAAAGACTGAGAATGAGGAAAATAACTGAACCTGGTGATAGAAAACTTACCTTGATAGTAGTATGGGTTTAAGTGGATCTCATGTGTGAGGAGAAAGTAGATAACAAAAATATTAACAATAACTTCTCTCTCTTCTTTAAATTCAGCTACAGTTGGCAGAGAAAGACAAAGAAATAAATGGTTTGGCATCATACTTGGAAAACCTCTCAAGGGAGAAGGTATTGAGCAATGTATTCGCTGTGGACATTCTATGATCGATTTTTGCTTTCTTTTGTCTGACTTCTCTTTGAAAGCTTTCCTTCATGTCTTCAACTGTTACCTCCCTTTACTGTTTACTGGTAGTAAACAGTAACTTGTGTATCATTCTCCTTTCCAAATCCCACATCTGCCAATTTTTGAGAAATATACCGTGTTGAAAATTGCTAGTTTGTCTCCATCACATACTTTGTATTTGTAAACAATGATCTAAGTTTAAAATATTTCGAATTGGGGAAGAAGTGAATTTTTAATTGGGCATTTGTTCAAACTTAAGTATTTTCTTGAAAAGAAGCGAATCTGTTAATTAAAGGAAAAGAATTGATACTGTTTCTTGCTAGTAAAAAGTTCAAGCCTTAAATCAAATTCAAATTTTGAAAACTTGTGTCTTCTGTGTTAATTTGACACTTGCTAGTGTGTTCTGTGATAATCTGATGCTTGCTAGTGTGCACAGATATATTTAACAGTCAGGTGGCAGAATTTGGTGGTGCAATAAGCTGCAGCATTTGGAAGATCTTAAGTAGTGGATCTTCAGGTTGGATGATGTTTCTCTGCTACAAAGCGGGACTTTTAGTCTCATTGCTTCCCTAGTTGTCTTTTGTCAGGAAAGCCCCTTTGTCTTCTTGTATTGGTGTTTGTATTTGTGGTTTGACAGTAGTCTGCTGATCAGCTGATGTCTGGCAGTCAGTTGTGACTGTCACTGTGGGGTAGCACTGCCATCCACTGCAGGCCAGCGGCTCAGTTGCATCAGCTTGCTCCTACTGCTTGGTCCTACCCTTAACCTCACCCATACGACCTGGACTTGTAATTCATAATACTGTCCATAATCTTTAATTATTCAAATATGTTTATATATTTTATGTTTCTTTGTTGGGTATCTGTCTCTACTTAACTGCATGGTCCATGAAGAGTACAGGTTGTACTTGTTTTGCTCATTTTATTTTTAGTCCCTTTTACGAAACCTGTTCTTTGAAGTCAAGCATTTGTTAAATGGATAAACTAATGGAGCAAATATAATTTATAGCATTTGCCTTTGAAAAGATTTGATGGAAGAAATATACTGAGATCAGTAGCTTTACTACTGCTCCGACTACTGCTGCTGCTGTTATAAAACTTGGTTTCCTGTAGGATGGCATTGTTTCTATCACTTTAAAAGTTTTCAAGTAGTTACATTGTGATGTCAAAGAACTTGTTTAATATTTAGTCCCTCAAGAGTATTTCTGAGAACTCTAAAACCTGCCAAAGCTTCTGAGATTAGTTTTAGGTTCTGTTAGTCATCACTGACCCCTAGGTGTACACACACTTGCCAAGAGGGTGGCAAGTGGTCAGTAGCAGTAGTCGAGTGTATAAGTGCTGACTCACTGCTGTTGTTCACCCCTACACCCCTTCTCATTGGTTTGTCTGAGGGAGAAGAACTAAAAAGGAAGTACAGTATAGACTAGGGGAAGGTGGAATGGAGGCAGTGTAGGAGGAAGAGTGTCCCTTCCATTAGAACTGCTGTTACAGGTGGTTGTTAGCTTTACTGCGAGTGCCGGGAACTGAACCTGGATAGATCCTTAGTAAAAACAAGTATTGTTAACCCCCCCCCCCCACGCCATCTCTTTACCTCCTCCTGCCTGAGGAGACAGGTTTCATTAAGTGACCCAGCCTGGCTTTGAACTCATTATATGGTCCAGGCTGTCTTCAATCCTGAGATAGGTGATCCTCCTATCTCAAACTTCCTGACAGATCCTTTTAGAAGGCTTTTTTGTTTGTTTTTAATGTATTGCCTGCATGTATATCTGTGTATTTTGTATGTGTCTGGCACTCTTAGAGGCCAGAAGAGGGTGTCGTCCCCCAGGAGCTAGAGTTTTAGACAGAGACTACCATGTGAGTGGTAGGAATTGTACCCAGGTCCTCTGGAAGAGCAGTCAGTGCTCTTAACTGCTAAGCTATCTCTCCAGCCTATAATTCTCTTTTTTCTTAAAAAACAATTAGCAGTTCTGCTAAGACTTACGTTTAGATTATCTGTATGGTTTTGTAGATTGAGGACTGCTTCATTGAACTGCCATACTTTTAAGCCACTAGAGTGAAATTAATGGAGTCCTAAGAACCTTAATCTTTATAGCATTTCTTTTTGAGAGGGGCAACTTAAGATGGTGGTCTACAGCTATACATCTACCTCCCAGGCACTAGGACTGTTCTGTACATAAACGTTTAAATGTTAAATCTCTTAGAGAAGAAAATGGTAGCTTAAGAGAAGAGGTAGACTGAGTCACATGATGCTTGAGGCCTGAAATCTAGCTTGTTTAGGAGTCTCTCTCCCTCTTCCTCCATCTTCCTCTCTTCTCCATCCCCCCTTCTCAGCCCCCTTTCATAGTTTTTTGGATGGTGCTGGGCAATCAGGCCTAAATACTTCTGCAGGCTAGACTAGACAAGGGTTCTACCATTAAACTGTATCTTTAGCTTTGAGACAGGAGTTTTCATTAGAACCCAGGCATGCCTTGAATTTACGTGGTATCTCAGGCTTGCCTAAACCTTGGAATCCTCCTTTCTCTACCTCCCAAATGCTAGGATATTGTTTTTAAATATTGGCAGTTCAAGACATTCTGTTTCCATCTTAGAATCATTTTGTCAATTCATGGAGAAGCCTGCTGGAATTTATTAAATTAGTATTTCATTGTATGTGCAGTTAGTTTGAGGGGAATTACTACTGTAAAAATAATTTTCTGTCTGTATACTTGGTATGTATCCCTCCGTTTGTGCTGTCTGTAATCACACTCAGTATTGTTCTATTCTTAGTGCATTAGCATCGTGCATCGTTTTGCTAACTTCCTAGGCACTTTGTCTCACTGACTTCACTAACTAGAACTGTGCTTTCCATCATTCTCTTCTTTGTTGTTTACATATATGTGTGCATGTGTGTGTGTGTGTGCGTGTGTGTGTGTGTAAACATACATATACATATATGGATATATATGGATATAGCTGACTATATGTTGAATCTTGCAACCTGCTAAATTCACTCATTATCCTAACTCCTCTGCTGTAGCTTCTTTCTGTATGTATAGTTGTATCCTCCGAATAAAAACAGAATTATTTACTTTTCAGTCTGTCTGGCTTAATCTTGCCTTAGTCACAAGTTAACACAAGTTATGTTGAAGAGAATTAGAGAATGCAGAATCCTTTACTTATATTTTATCTGCAATAGAATCATTTGCTTTTTTTCCTTTTTTTTTTCAATTTAAGGAAATTAGTTTTTATTCTAGCTTGCTGGATTTTTAATAGCTCTGAATAAATCTTGGATTTTCTGCATACATTGAATGTTTTTTTCTCCTCCTTATTCTGTTAACACAGCTTTTGTTTTTTCTTTTTTTTTTTTAAAGATGTTTATCATTGTGACATGCTAGAGAAGTGTTAGTTCTGGATTCGTGCTGAGTGTTTATGTTATCCTTAGAGGACATTTGGCTCCTTTGCTTACTTGTCTTTGGTTTGTTAATTTTAGGAACTTACAAAGAGTTTAGAAGATCAAAAAGGAAGGAAAATGGAAGGCCAGACCCCTCAACAAGTCTCAAGGTGTCTCAACACATGCTCTGAGCAAAATGGGCTTCTTCCTCCACTGTCAAGTGCACAGCCAGTTCTTCAGTATGGCAACCCTTACACAGCACAGGAAACAAGAGGTTAGTCAAGTTGTTTTTTGGCATTGGTTTGGCGGGCTCTAAGACATTCAGCTTCTAGTTTCATGGGCTTTAAGAGAGCTGAGGGTATAATCAACTCTAATACAGTCGTGTAAGTTTCATTGTAATGTTTAGTAGTATTACTGACATCTACAGGTGACATGTTGTGAAGGAGGAGTCTTAATTGCTTATCACAGACTCAGCTTTCAGACTCGTGGGCTAAAAATAAAAACATAGGAAACAGTCTTGCTCTATAACCCAGCCTGGCATGTGCTACCATCCCCATGTGGCCTCTGTGGCTTTTCCTCTGTAGTGCCAATCCCAGGCCTCTAGGGAATCCCAGGCAAGCATCTTCCACTGAGCCACACGCTGAGTTTCCATTTGCTTCTCTAGATCATTATAACTACAGATAGAGGTGCCAGTTTCTTGTAACTAGTTTCATCTAATTTTTCCCCTAAATGTTTCTTTTGTAATTCTTATTACAGATGGAGCAGATGGTGCTTTTTATCCAGATGAAATCCAAAGGCCACCTGTGCGAGCCCCATCTTGGGAAGATAATGTTGTCTGTAGCCAGCCTGCTCGAAACCTTAGCCGGCCGGATGGTTTAGAAGACCCCGAGGACAGCAGAGTAAATGTAGTTTTAATTATTTAAGCTTGCCTGCTTTTGTGCTTTCTGGCTTAGGTGCAGTGTTAAGGGTGTATGTCTAGAAAGACTATGAATTTGCATTTGCATGTGATTGCCTTCCTGATTTTTTTTTTTTTTAAATCTTGTTTGAAAACCTAACCAGTGCTGGGCAGTGGTGGTGCATCCCTTCAATCCCAGCACTCAGGAGTCAGAGGCAGGCAGATCTCTGTGAGTTTGAGGCCAGCCTGGTCTATAGGACAACTAGGTCTATACAGAGAAACCCCGTGGTGGGGTGGGATGGGGGGAGTAGTATTTTTTTCAGACTTAACACTTTAGGGTTTATATACTAAAGATGAAGTTCAGTGGATGATTGGGATGTATCAGTTATCAGGGTAACCCTAATTATGACTAAGTAACTACCTACAATCAAAGGACTGTGCTCTGCTGGCTTAGAAGGAACAATGCATGAAGATGCAAAGATGTTATGCAGAGTACTGCCATTTCAGTTTATATTTATATCCTGTAAATTTTAAGGTAAAATTTATTATCTTCATCATATTGTAGTTTTCTGCTTTTGAGAAAACACCTTTTAGACATTCTTAATACATGACGTTTCTTTTTCTAGTAGCAACATAAAAGTGATGATAATTAAATTAGCGTATATGGTGTAAGATTATTATTATTTTGTTTTTGAGACAGGGTCTTTCTACATAGCCTGGTTGTCCTGGAACTCAGTATATAGACCAGGGTGTTCTCCCACTCCTAGAAATCCACCTGCCTCTTCCTCCCAGTGCTGGGATTGAAGGTGTAAGCCACCATGTCTGGCTAAAAGATTATTTAAGAGATTCCCCCCCCCCCCATTTAATGAATAAAATTTCTTAGAACAGCTTTTTTGTGGGGTAGGGACACTCTTTTTCATAGCAGCTCTTAGATTTCCTGTGCGCTGAGATAAATTTCAAGGAAATGGTTTCTTGTGCTCTTTGCAAGTACAGTAGTATCATGACCTGTTTCTCATTTAATATAGTTTGCTGCATTTAATTGCTATTAACCTTTGCAGAAACTGATCAGTGTTCAGACAGGCATGATTTTAGACCTAGTGTTCAACACTCATAATGGAGAAAAATGTGTTTCTCTCTCCTGCCTTTTGGCCTCCTGTGTCCATTACTGGGAGTAATTAGGAAACTGTCAGAACTTCTGTAGCCTGTTTAAGGTCTCTAGTATTATCTTACTGCTTTTTTTACAATTTTACTTTACATTATGCATATTTAATCTGATCATTCTTGGCATAGATGTTACATGTGACAAGCCTTTCTTTTCCATAATCATCTGCTTCAGCTTAATTAGCAGACTGTTCTTTCTGGTCTGTGTGCTTTGCCCTCCTGCAAACCCATGAGAAACAGTGTTGCAGTCTTGGGCTCATTTGCTGAGATGCTTAGATTAGCTAATGAGAGAGAGGGGTTCTTACTATGCATGCCTGGAGTATTTGTATTTTATAAACAGAAATTTTTTTCTATTTTTTATTTACATCTAAAAATTTAAAAATTTTTGTCCTTTAACAGCAAACCCATTTACAAATGGGGGGTTTTATTATGTAGTTTTAGTAAGAATAGGAAAGTAGATTTTGCTGTGGGAGCGGTTCATGGTCACAGAGCCCTAGTGGGCACCTTGGGAGTCAAAGTTGAGCTGTCCTACGATTTTAGCCTATGCTGCTGCCTCCAGCTGCCACTGCCTCTTGTACTAGAAATTGGTGGCTTTCAGAACCTTCCTAAGTCTCATGTACCTAATAATTGTCCAGCAAGTAAACGTTTGTCTAGCTCTTTGCCTGCTGAGCCCTGGATACATGATAAGTCACTTGTTTATCACCGTAGTGTGATAGAGGTGGAGTGTCTGCTTTGCTAGGTGCTAGTGGAAGAAGCTGAGGTACTCATTAAGTACTTAAACCTGAATCATACCACCAGTAAAGCAGATGTAGGATCAGAACTTCTTCAGACCATCTGAATGCTGTGGTTTTAACTGTCTCTCAGTGTGGCTACCCCAGAGTTCTGTACTTCTCACATAGCACCCTAAACAGTTTCCTCTGTAACATTTCCTAGGCCAAAAGACATACCTAGTAAGTGCTCATGTACTAATATATTTAGTACCCTTTAAAAATAGCATGTCTAAATTAAAATTCAGTGTTTATTTTTAAATAACCATAGTTACCATTGGGATGTGTGTGATTATTTGTCACTGTCTAGCTTCTCGAGCTTTGGAATCACATTGGACAAGCTCATTGCTTACTTCACATTAGCTTTTATATAGTGCTTGCTTTGCGTGTCAGAAGTGCCAGAGACTCAGCTTCTGAAAACTAGGGTGTCCTGAAGAGGAGTGTTAGCACTATCCAGAGCTGAACCTGAGCAGGTGTTGAATTGTTTTTTTCAATGCTATCTGACAAACACCGGATTAAAATCCGATAGAAACCATGTGAATTTCAATGGTATCCCAGGTACCTTCATACCCAGTTTTTAGAGCCATGATCTAAGTCTTTGCTACTCAGTAAGTGTGGTGTGTATATAAGCAGTGGTGCTGCCTCCAGGATTGCTAGAAGTGGAGGCTTTCCTTCTTCCAGCCTCCTGAGAGTCAGTGGCTATGTGGTGGTCACTGTTTCAGGTGCAGCGATCCAGACTTCTAATCCTGCTGTTTAAGACTAGATATTTATTGCCTCCCTCAGTACACATTTCCTTCCCGTGTTCATGCATTTTTTCCTTCTTCATTCTTATTTCTCTTAAGGTGTTTTATTGCAGCTTTCCGAATGAGTCTTTAGTAATGAACCACCAACTGAAGATAGTTTTGTTGATACACATTTTCCTGTCACAGCCTTAGCATTTCTTGTAAGAAGTGTGGTTCTCAAAGAGTCTTGTGACTCTAGAATTATTGAAAGTCACACTTTGAAAGAATCAGGACTGCTACTCCCTGTTTGTCACAATGTACTGCTGCTTGTGGCTTCATTTTAAATTGGCCATCACATTAAAAGAACTTGTTTTAGTGTGTTTACAAAATTGATACACAACAGCATTTGATTTAAATTTGTTTTGTTTGATTTGTTTTAAAAGTACAGTGGCAGATTCTTTTCTAGATCTTTGTTCTTTTGACTAGGTATAGATAGATTTCCCTCCCTCTCTGCTTTACTTTTGTTTTTAACCTACTATGCTGTCTAAAATTTAGGTTACCTTAGGATGATAGTACCGGGCAGTAGCGCTATCGAAATACAGTTCCCCATGTGAAGTGTGTAGCTCGTGCTCAGCAGAGTCACGGAGTCGTGCGGTTATCATGGCGTCAGGTTGGAAACATTTTTTGCCACTACAAAGAAACTCTTTTGTACTTTACCTTACCCCCTCCCCTCTATTCCTTTATCCCAGGAAATTCTTTATCTGCTTCCCTTGTAAACTGTCCATTCTCATCATTCGGTCATACAGATCAAACGCTATCATGCAAAGTCTTTGGATTCCCCAGCATGTTTTTAAAAAGTTGTCCCTATTTTAACATTCATTTATGATTAGCATGGAAAATGTGCTTGCTTCCATCATTGCTGAATTCCATCATCTGAATATTCATATACATACTTAGATTTATTTTTATTTTTTGTATATGAATGTTTGCCTACATGTATGTTTGTGCTAGTGCCACATGGATGTCATGTGCCTGGTGCCAGCGGAGGCCAGAAGTAAGCATTGATCCCCTGAATTGGAGTTACTGGCAGTTGTGAGCCACTGTGTGGGTGCTGGGAACTGAACCTGGGTTCTTTGCAAGAACCAATGAATGCTCTTAACCAGTGAGGCCATCTCACCAGTCCCTTAGTATTGCATATTTTATGTCTTCTTTATTGGATTGCATCATTTTCCCCGTTAGGCTACTGTGAATAGTGCTTTTCTGGACACTATGTAGAAGTCTTTGTTGGGATAATATACTGCTAGAGCTATCACCCTTGTGATTGCTAGAGGAGAATCCCAAGGGATGAAACCGCATGGCCATGTGGCCACGGTCTTTAACCTTTTCAATGAAGGCTTTCTTAGTTTCACAGAGGCTGCACGATGCTCCATTCCCATCCATGTTATCAGGGTTCCGGTTCCCACATACTCACTGATACATCATTCTTATAAACACCTTCTTTGACATTAGAGCCTGTTAGAGGAGGTGTGAAACAGCTGTCTCATGCTGTTGATTTGCCTGATGATGCCAGACATTTTTCCTTACGCTTTTATAAATTGTCTTTGGACAAATATATTTAAGTTTTTGGTTGTTTCTAAATCCAGTTATTAGATTTATCATTTGCAAATATACTCCCCAATTCTGTGGGGGTTTTTCACTTTCTAGATAGAGTCCATGGCTGCACAAAAGTGATTTTAAGTTTTGGTGAGGTCAGGCAATTTTGTTGCTTATCCATTTCTTGTCTGTATGCAAGCAACTACTGCCCGCCTAGGAGTTTGTAAGGGTTTTAGTTTTAGCTCTCTTATTTGGTCTTTGTTCCATTTTGGGTTGAGTTTTGAATATGGAGGAAAAGGTTTGAAAACAAATAGAGATCTTGTAAAATTATGCTTTTTGATTTTAAAATCCCTTTAAATGGCTTTAAATTTCACAGTTCAGTGTGTTCTTTCACTAACTGATAAATTACTAGAAAGGAATGTGTGGGAAAGCTCGGACATGATATAAAAGGAAGAGGAGTGTTCATGAATACACCTAATACAGGTTTTGAGAGGCAGGAGGAGCTCCTGATTGTAAATAAGCTATCTAGTCACCCCTCTCTTCTTTGTCTTACATATTGATATTGGCGTTAATGAATGCTTCCGTTTCTTTCTTTTTTTCTTTTCTTTTATTGGATATTTTATTTACATTTCAGATGTTATCCCCTTACCCCATTTCTCCCCTCCCCCCCCCGCCCAGGAACCCCCTATCCCACCCCCCTCCTGCTTCTATGATGATGTACCCCCACCTACATCCCCCTACTCCCACTTCCCCACCCTCGAATTCCCCCACACTCAGCATCCACCCTTGATGGGACCAAGGATCTCCTCTCCCTATGCTCAGCAGGGCCCTCCACCCTTATATATACAGCTGAAGCCATGGATCTGTCCCTATGTGCTCCCAGGCTGGTGGTTTAGACCCTGGGGAGCTCTGGTTGGTTGGTATTGTTGCTCTCCCCATGGGACCACAAACCCTTTCAGCTCCTTCAGTCTTCTCTCTAACTCCTCCATTGGGGACTCCTTGATCAGTTCAATGGTTAGCTATGAGCATCTGCCTCTGAATATGTCAGACTCTGGCAGACCTTTAAGGAGACAGCTATATCAGGCTCCTGTCAGCATGCACTTCCTGACATTCACATCAGTGTCTACCTTTGGTGACTGCACATGGGATGGATACCTAGGTGGAATGGTCTCCAGATGACCCCTCCTTCAGTTTCTGTCCCTCACTTTGTCTCCATATTTGCTCCCTTGAGTATTTTATTACTCCTTCTAAGAAGGATGGAAGCACCCACACTTGGTCTTCCTTCTTCATGAGCTTCATGTGGGCTGTGAGTTTAATCTTGGGTACTGTGAGATTCTGGGCAAATACCTGTTTTTTTTTTTTTTTTTCCAATACAGGGTTTCTCTGTGTAGTCCTGGCTGTCCTGGAACTCACTCTGTAGACCAGGCTGGCCTTGAAATCTGGGCTAATACCTAATTATCAGTGAGTGAATACCATGTGTGTTTTTTTGTGATTGAGTTACTTCACTCAGGATGCTATTTTCTAGTTCCATCCATTTATCTAAGAATTTCTCAAATTCATTGTTTTTAATAGCTGAGTAATACTCCGTTGTGTAAATGTACCACATTTTTTTTTTGTATCCATATACCCAGAAGATGCTCCAACATATAACAAGGACACATGCTCTACTATGTTCATAGCAGCCTTATTAATAATAGCCAGAAGCTGGAGAGAACCCAGATGTCCTTCAACAGAGGAATGGATACAGAAATGCTTCAGTTTCTTAAAGGATGCATCCTTTTGAATTAAAGTAGTAATTACCAACTAGCAAAGATCTATCCATTACAGATTCCTGAATATACCTTACTATTTCAGCTAGTAATTCCTTCAAGGGTAGATGCAGTCCCACATGGCAGCTGGAGACTCTGATGCTGTTACCTGGTTACTGACTTCTGAATGTACTGTGCTGTAATTTGATCGTGATGGCCCCCTCTTCTTTTATGATGTTACAGTGCTAAGACTAACACTTTATGTATTTTTATGTATATGGGTGTTTTGCTTGTTTATGAATATCTGTATACCGCATACATGGCTGGTGTCTAAAAGACTCCAAAAAAGGGTGACACATACCCTGGAACTAGAGTTGCCGATGGTTGTGAGCCATCATATGGATTCTGGGAATAGAACCCCTGGGTCCTCTGCAAGCACAGCAAGTACTGTTAACTACTGAGCCTTCTCTCAAGCCCCACATTTTTAAATGTATTTTTAAGTAAACAGAGTTGCAGGTAATTGTGGGCCAACAGATGTGGATTCTGGGGACTGAACCTGGATCTTCTGCAAAAACAGCAAGTGCTCTTAACTGCTGACCGTTCTGTTTAGTTACTGTTCTACTGCTGTAAAGATGCTATGACCAAGACAGCTTACAGAAGAAAGCATTTAGTTGGGGCTTACTTACAGTTTCACAGAGTGAATCTATACTAGCATGGCAGGAAGCATGGCAGGAAACAGGCGTGGCACTGAGGCAGTAGCTGAGAGCACATATACAAAATTGTGAGACAGGAAGAGCCTTAAAGTCCATCACCAGTGACACACCTCCTAATTCCTAAAGCAGTTCCACTAGCCGAAACCAAGCATTCAGATAGATGAGCCTGCTTATACCATTCTCACTCAGACTGCCACAGCATCTTAACAGCCCCAGAAATCTTTAAAATACACCTTTCTCCACCTTCAATTTCTAATATCATTTGACTCAAATTTATTACTTTAAAAATTAACCAGTGGCATCTCATTTTTTTAATATAAAGCTATGTAATCAAATACTAAAATACATTCAAAGTGTTGCATTATTTTTGCTTTTAACCCTCCATCTCCTAGCTCTGTTTAGTGTGTGCTTTAATAGCATCATGCTCAACCCAGTCTGCTATTTTCATTGACATGGACTTGGGAATGAAGTCAGGATAAACTGTAGTGTATACTTTTTTTGTTCTGTTTTGGTGTTCAGTGAGCTTCTGTGTTTAGCTGTTGATTGGTACAAATAGATCTAAAAATGACTCTGGAAGTCAGGCATAGGAATCCAAATTAGTGTTTTCCTTGTGATTAAAACTCTATAGATTTTTTGAAGTCTGACAGCATGTGAATCAAGTTTTGATTTGGCTTTTAATTTATGGAATGTTTTATTAAATGTGTTTTCCAGTTAGTCTTGCCAGTGTTTATAATTCAAGAACATGTCACACAAATGCATACATTTTTATTACTTTTCCTGTATTCATGTTTTCTGTATAGTGTATAATGGTGTTTATAAACATTTTTTTTTTTTTTTTTTGAGACAGGGTTTCTCTGTGTAGCCCTGGCTGTCCTGGAACTCACTCTGTAGACCAGGCTGGCCTCGAACTCTCGAACTCAGAGATCCACCTGCCTCTGCCTCCCAAGTGCTGGGATTAAAGGCGTGCGCCACCACCGCCCGGCGTTTATAAACATTTTAACCAAAAAGATTATTGCAAGTTAACAATGACTAAATGAGAAAATTGGAACAGAAAGGCAGATTTGGAAAGTGGTCCCCCTCTCTTTGGAACTATAAAAAATGAGCAAAGTCATGTACACACATAGACTTGGAAAGTTCTTCTGGTTGGTTTGGCTTCATTCAGTGTTCCCACTGAGCATGCTGCTAGTTCTTGTCTTCCTCTTCCCTGTTGTTGTTATAAGTTGTCAACTGTGGTCTGGAAGTAATTCCTAAATGTTAGTTCCATTAATTTAGAGTAGTGTGCTAAAAATCTCATGAAAGGTAAGTCATTTCTTTGACCAGTGTATTTGCCTGTGTATGCTCTGTGTCCATTAATGACCCTCGATTTTCAGACTAAAGTGTTTGTGTTCAGGTAACTACTTTACTTAAGGATGGGCTCAAAGCACTAAGGAAGTGGTGCTGGCAATTGAATATGCCAAAAAACATCCATAAAGTACTTTCTTTAAAAGCTGAAATACAAGCCAGGTGTAGTGCACGTCTTTAATTCCAGCATTAGGAGGCAGAGGCAGGTGGATCTCTAAGTTTGAGGCCATCCTAGTCTGCAGAGTGAGTTTCAGGACAACCAGAGCTGCACAAAGAAACCCTGTCTCAAAAAACCAAACCAAACCACAACCACAAGTTGAAAAACCGTAAGATATTTTTGAGATAATAGAGCTCAGACTCACGTTTGTTACAGTGTGGTGTTTGCTTTACTTTTGTTAACCTCTCTGGCCATGCCTTATCTGTAAATTAAAGTTTTTCATGACCATAATGGAAGAAAAGCAGCAGCATTGGTCTGAACCTTACTCTCAGCCATCTACTGTGGGACTTGGAGTGTTTGCCCTGGAATTGGGGAGAAGTACATATTTCAGAAAAGTCACATTATTTGTTTCTGGTGAAATACTCTATAAATTCTTTAAAATGTATGTTTATGGGAAAGTTTAAATAAATTGGGTAATTAAGGTGTCATTATGAGCTTCCTGAATTAATCAGTTTATATATTGAGTTGCCCTGGTTTTGTTTGTTTTGTGCCAGGAAGATGAGAATGTGCCCATCACTCCTGATCCAGCAGACCAGCATTTACACGCTCATGGAGCAGGCTTCTGCTTCGATTCCAGGCAAGTGTTTTCCTTGTAGAATTTTATAGAATTATGTAAGACAGGTGATTCTAAAAATTAGTTTCTGGGAACTTGTTAAAAGTATAGTGCCCAGAGCCCAGCATACAGAATGTAAATCCCCTTCAAGGTTCCAGCCATTCACTGTATCCCTCTTGCCTTCTGTGGGTCAGACACGCCATTTTTAAAAAGATCTTGAGGCATAGGAACTTTGAAATAGATAGTTTTAAATTCATGTGTTCTGTTTTGGGTTTGTTCACAGGAGTTTAGGTGCTCACACAGGCCAGCGAAGGGCGTCTGACTTGTGGAGCTGGAGGTCAGGCAACTGTGAGCCGAGGGCGGGGTTAAAGTGACCCTCTGCAGGGCCGCTGTGAGCGCTTACTCACTCAAGCCCCCAGATTCTTTGGTTGCTAAAAGCCCAGTAGACACTGGTGGAAAATGATGAGTTGTAGTCATCCTTGGAATTAAAAAAGAAACAAAAACATTTGGTTAAAAAGTGGGAAAGGTTTTTTTAAAAATAAGCCTCATTTCACAGAATGCCTGAGTTTGGTAGATTTTGGTGTTTGTCAGTCCAATAAATTTAGTAGTGGTTTTCTAAAAAGATAGATCCTGTACATATTACCAAGAATCTAGAAACAGAAAAGGGTTAACTAAACTTGTAAAGACTTTTGAAGATAAATTGTTTAGTGTAAATATCAGCTAATTAATTCAGCTTGTACACTAACAGGTGCTATTACAATTAGGAAATACCTAATTCTTCATTTCTTCTTTCTTTAAAAGCTTTGATGTTCACAAGAAGTGTCCCCTCTGTGAATTAATGTTCCCTCCTAACTATGATCAGACCAAATTTGAAGAACATGTTGAAAGTCACTGGAAGGTGTGCCCGATGTGCAGCGAGCAGTTCCCGCCGGACTACGACCAGCAGGGCTTTGAGAGGCATGTTCAGACTCACTTCGATCAGAATGTTCTCAACTTTGACTAGCTTTTAGTAAGAGGTCGTACAATGTAGCAGATAAAAAACAAACCAAGCTCAAATAGAGGTTAAGGGGATTGCTGGGGGTCACTTTCAGGTTCCTCCTCTACACTTTCCTGATCGAGAACTTCTTTAGAGTGTGCTGTCACTAGGGTACAGCTTTGACTACAATAAATCCAGTTTTAATCTGTTAATCTTGTCTGCTTTAAGAAAGATGCTCCTGTGTTTATACCTCTATTTATCCCCAGTTAGCAAAAGTGTATGAAGAACACAGGAATTATTTTAATGTTACTGAATTGAAAACATATATATGTAATAGTTAATTACTTAGCACAGTCACATTTACAAGTTTCTGTTCACCTTGGCGATGGAGCATGACTACTATTATGTAATAAAAAACATTGATCAGAACAGTTCTATGAAATAATTCTTTGATATAGAAAAACCCTTAACTCAATGAAATGATAAATTTTAAATCCTGCTTAGACATGGAGCTGCATGAAGAACAAGAAACCCTTTTTATATGGAAACACTGGTTTTAGGAGTTGATATAAGGCATACTTAGTTAATTGTATTGATAACATTTTAGCATAATCTGGATGACTTTTTAAATGATTGAGTTTATATTTATAACTAGTTATAACTGTATAACTATAATGGACCAAAATAAATCAAGGTATCATCTATTCTCATTAAATGACCTTTGTAAATGATTTGGGGCATGAAATGGCAGACTGTGTACCATGGTCTTTCTCCCGTTTTCCTGATGAGCATACACACTGGAAATAAGGTTCCTCAGTGAGTGGTCAGAAATAGCATGCACAACCCAGATCCAACAAGGATTTCTCAGTCAGCTCTGCAGCGTGGTGTGCGATAACATAAAGGAAGACGGGGGAGGGGGGCTGCCATGTCACTGGCACACACAGGCACACACAGGCACACACAGGCACACACAGGCACACACAGGCACACACATGCACTCACATGTACTCCTTTCTCTTTTATGATGGGAGTGTTAAAGGACTTTTCATTTGCTGCTTTAGCAGTTACTAGATTAGAGAGCCGTTCTCCACACTCTAGAGACTGAGGATGTTGAGTAAGGAGTCAGAGTTGGTAGCGTCTGGGCCGCTGTGTGTGAGTGTACGCCATGTTGCTGATATCTACAGAAGAGTTTGTATATTACTTGAATCGTTTGAAAAGGTATATGTTATAAAATACTTTTATTTTTACATTTTATTTTATTTTATTTGAAAAATACTTATATCTAGGTTGTAGATTAAAATTGCCCTAGATTCTAGGGTGAACCGGTATGAGGCATTCAGATGCCAGCTGTCAGGCAGTCCCGGGAGGCAGGGTCCTGACCATCAGTGGATACTCCTTCCAGCTTCCTGGCAAGTTTTTCATAGAACATCCTTGAGCAACATCTGCCCCACATGAGACCTTGGGGCCATGGAGGTGCTTAGTAAAGTGTTGGCTGTGCTGAGTTCTGGTCCCCGGCATGGGTGTGAGAAACCACCCAGTGTCTGGGGAAGCAGTAACAGGATGTCCTCAAAATGTGCTGGTCCGCTGCTCTAGACAGAGCTCTTATCTTCTGGTTCATGAGACTGTCCCGTGGAGACATGACTGAGGATGACACATGATGTTGACATCTGGCCCCCACACGTATGTACACATACTGTGGACATTTCTCCTGCCGTTAGTAAGTATGGCCCATGCGAACCTGAAAGTTGTCTTTGGATCTTACTGTCAATGAAATAAGGCTGCTCGTCTTGTTGGCCGTTTGACTGAATAGAATTTTAGCCCCATGCTTATGATAGAGGATTATTTACAGAAAAGTAAGCAAAATATAAGGGAACAAAAATCTTTACATATCATCTAGATGTTGCAAAATAACTAGGAGCTTAATAGAAGAGGCCCTGGACAGATGTTTTAGTTCCCACAGTAAACTTGATGCAGGTTTTTACAGTTAGCTAGTTAAAATGAAGAGCCAGATGGACTTTGGGTCAGAGGCAGTTTATTTTAAATGTGATTTCACATACATTTAGTAAGCAGCTTTTCTTGACAGAAAGAGTAAATTGCCTTCAGTTCTGATAGTTTTGTTGCTTTCAAACTTAATGTGCTCTGTCCCCAACAAAACATATGAAAATATAATTTAAAGCACGGTTTTCACAGACACGGTACAATACATTCACTATACACGGTGTAACAAAAGATCCCCTTCCTCACCTGCTTCGTAATACTGTCACAATGAAGAAGTAGAAACTGGGTTTTATCACTGAAGGATTTTCACATGCACAATGACTGTTTTTATGACTGTGTAGCTGCTGAACTACTGATCCAGCCTGCAGTTTATCACACTAGAAAGAGCAAAGCTAACTATTAATTGCTGGCCTGTAACTTTTTGGTCAACTGTAGGTAAATATGGAGCAAGTAGGGCCTTCTTTTGCACCAACTTTCGATTCTCGATTCTGGATCATCCGTTTAACACCATGAGAGCTAACACTGTAGAGTTAAGACTGAGACCACTCATAGGCTGAGGACATTTTTAGTGGGCAGCGTCTTTATAAATATTTTAAAATCCTTCATCATGAGGGATTAATGCAGAAGCTTATCCATCTGTTTAACAGAATTCTCTTCACAGTGTGAATAGTGAGGAGGGACTACTATCTAGCTATGTGTAAGACTGCATCAGATGGGAACATGGGGAGAAGGTTATTTTAGAGGGAATCTGAGTCTGCCTTTCACCAGTTTGTACTGTGTGCAGTTAGCTGTGTCAAAGCAACGTTTATTGCGTATTAGGCAACCGGTAAACTCTTGTTTAAAGAATAGCACTTGGGAGAAAAGAACACTCAACACATGATGGTACTGTCGGCGAGAGAAGCTCCAGGACGATCCAGATGTCGGTCACTCTTAGTGGGTATATTAGTCACTCTTCCTTGACCACCTGCTGCAAGAAGCACTTAATGTCAGTAAGGCTTATTTTCATATTCTGGCAAAATGTTTTCTAAAGCTAAACAGACATTTCTAATGAGAATGCAGACATCTACAGTGTGATGGGAAAGTGCCTTTAACAGAAGTCGCAACTGAGCATGAAAGGGGCAGTAGGGATCTTAGCAACCTTCCTCTCAAACGGACCTTCTGAATTTTCGGATTGCAACCCACAGCTCTCTTAGGGCAATAGTTGCAAGAATTGGCAACATATAAACAAAATTGTTGGCAATAGAGAATACAAAGTGCTTTAAAACCTCATCTGTTGATGAAGCTATAACTAAGTTTCACACACACACAATTTGCACTTAAGTATTTCAAAGTGTTTCCTAACGTTTCAGGGGAAAGTGTTTCCACACTGGTATCTTGGTCCACAAGTAACATCAGGTAGAACTTCAGTCTCTTGCACCCAGCAGGCACTCAATGAGTAAGTTAGCATTAATGAGTGAACTGACTCTTTTGCACAAAGATGCCATTTAGAACACTAAAATAATTGGTAAGTTCAACGGCAAGAGTTTCAGCTTTTTAAAGGGCAAGATAATAACTAAAAAAAAAAAAAAAAAGCACACCTTTTATGCATGTTATTTAAATATGAAAATATTTTTAGCATATTATGTTAAACATTCTTATTTATATTTCCATTACCTAAAGTCTTTCTACTCACAAATACTCCATTATGTAAGGCATGGTAACCAGTGTGATAACGAAGGTATTCTTTTGGTTTTATGTGAGCCGATGTGTTGAAAGCTTCAATCACATTACAATCTTAAAGCAGCTCAGTGCCAGCCCCTCCTCTCCCAGTTGACATCACTGCAGTATGGTTAAACACTATGCAACATGCCCTTAAGTTTTATTTTGTTTTGGGGAAAATGTGCTGAAGAACCTAGAGCTTGTTTTGTTTAGCACCTTATATCAAAGTAATGAAAATGGGCGTGATGATTACATGTGCAAATGTACAAAATCATTAACTACAAAGATACATCATTCCAAAATTACAGAAAAGTTTAAAGCATGCATTTAATTATTTTTCATTAAAGGGTTGCTGAGTGCTTCCCCTGAAAAAAGGTGGCTGTTTTCAAAATCAGCAACTGCTGGTGAGGATTTCTTGGCACAGTTCTGACCAGCACGTTACTGCTGCATCTTCCTGATCATCTCGGCAGACACTGGGGGATGGAAATTGATTGTGTGGTGCCGCAGGCCCTGAGCTGTCTTGTAACTCTTCCCGCACCGGCATTTGAATGGTTTGCGGACGCGAATCTGTGTTCGGTGACCATTCTTAGCATGGTACTTTATGCCATTCACATTCTGTGGAGAAGATACAAAAATTTAACTATTAGGGTCACCAAATGTCCCGTCACACTTGTGCAAATCTCAGCGTGGGTCAGATTCCAGCAAAGCAGTCCTGGGCGGTATCCAGAGGGTGCGCTTTGAGAGGGCTTGCTGGTCCTGGGCTGTATAGACCAGGTTTGTAAGGAAATTAATGGTACAGTTCCCTTGGTTTCTCGAAGCCTCGCCTCTCAGTTACTAAAGTTTTCTGCTTGGAAGAGAATTAATTGGAAAATCCTGTGAATATTTCAGAATGGTCAGTGAAATATCTTCCTAAAGAACACAAAAAAATAGGGTAGGGCAGATTGAATATAAGCTGTGGTAAATTCCCTGCTATACCTCACCTGGAAACTTGGGCAGAGTCAGCTAGCATAGTTGAGTGTTAAGAGCCCATGGGCGCTGCGTTGCAAACAGCATTCTTTTAAATAGTTCTATAAAGTTAGTCCCATGAAAAACAACATGCTGAGCGGATTTCTTAGCAGCAGATGATTAGCAGAATGCCCCAGAACCCTCTTCTGGCCCCAGCAGAGACCTGCACATGTACACGACCCACTTGCACACACATGATTAAGAATAGTGATTTTAAGATGTTATTTGCAGGACATCTTGTTGTTTACAATCATGCACTACGCTATCGTGGGCGTTAAAGTATGACAATGGAAGAAGCATTGTCCACGGGTTTAGGTTACATACACGTTTTTTTAATTGAAATCTCTTTCCTAAATGTATGTCCATTTTAACTAGGTTGCTAACACTAGGTTTCAGTATACTTTATATACTCTGTACATTTCTTAAGATTTCTTTTTCAGACTGTATCTCACTCTGATAGCTGCTAATATCTTCACTTTTGCTAAACTGCTTTCGTCTTAACCTAGACTCACCTAGCTTCTGTCTACTACAACTTACAGGGTTAGCTTTATAGTTACATAAAACGTTTTCATGACTGTAGTGAGATGGCGTTCCCTCCCTGTGTGTGGCTGCTAATTGTTCTCAGTGGAATCTGGAAAAGAACACCCAGCCCGTGTGTCACCCTGCTTTGTCAAAACTACACTCTGGATATTCATCACATACACCAGATATGTTGGGGTTCGTTCTGGAGTCTCCACCCAGATGCAGGATATTATTTTAATACTCTATTAAGGGTGAATTTTTATAATAAAATCCTCAACAACTAATAATAATTAACGATTAAAACAACAGCAGGATGCTTTCCAGCCACTGGTCTAACTACTTCACTAGTTCACATACTGTAAGATTATTTACCAGTTTAGCAGACTAGATACTTAGTACTGCTCACCTGGTTAAGCCTGAGGGACAGGCTCCAGAGGTTAAGAGCAAGCAGAGGAGATACTTGGAGTCTCATGTCTGTCAGTAGCTGCCACATTAAGGATGGGAGAAGATGGCAGTGAACACTGGTGCTGAGCACAGTTACTCAAAGGGTGAGGGAGCTGTCCCTTAAGCACTACCTAGGCCCCTTTTCAGATGCCTTGAGCTTCAGAAAACAACGAGTGTCCTATGCTATTTGGAGGGCATCACAGTGCCTGCCTGGTCCATGGCACGCAGTATTGCAGAGTGAATTTGTTAAATGGCCCCTCACAACGCGCACACCACTATTGGAAGAGGCTGAGAAGACTGCTGTTAAAAACATGGCTGAGGGGGCTGGAGAGATGGCTCAGTGGTTAAGAGCACCAACTGCTCTTCCAAAGGTCCTGAGTTCAATTCCCAGCAACCACATGGTGGCTTACAACCATCTGTAATGGGATCTGATGTCCTCTTCTGGTGTGTCTGAAGACAGCTACAATGTACTCATATATAATAAATCTTTAAAAAAAAAACACGGCTGAGAGGCGTCTGCTGGTCTACCATTTTGGATTTGCAGTGCCTGTTCTGTGGTAGAACCCTGCATGGCTGTGAAGTTGAGGGCAAGTGGCTGTACTTGTTCTCAGTCGTGGCCTGAGTAAATCATAACAAAATGGGCTCTGCCCACATACGGGCCTGGCTCTGCTCTTCAGCGTTCTTAGCCTCCTGCCTTGGGCTGAACACCCCATATTTTGCTAAGAGGCATGTTGGGAGTCAGAGGATGGAGGAGCAAGTTCATACAGACCTACTGTGATGGCAGATAGGTAAGCCTAGGCAGCCCACTCCTCACTGGTAAAGCTGTTCTGACTGGAGTGCAGGCCTGTGGTGAAGGCATCAGCTGTATATGCAGCCCAGACGCACCTTCCAGTGACCTCAGCCCCAGCCTGGTGTCTTAGAACAGTACATCAGGTGGCAATTTCAGTCAACTGTGAAAGAGAACTGTGGAAAAATAATTGGAGGTTGTGCTGGCTAGGTTTACGTCAACCCGACACCAGCTAGAGAGGAAGGAACCAGTTGAGAAAATGCTCTTAAGATGGGGCTGTAGGCAAACTTGTATGGCAGTCTCTTCATGATTGATGTGAGGAGGCCCAGCCCCCTGTGGGTGGACCCACTCCTGGATTGGTAGGTCTACCTCTTAAGAAAGGCTGAACAAGCCATGGAAAACAAACCAGTAAGCAGCACCCTCCATGGCCTCTGCATCAGCTCCTGCCCCCAGGTCCTGCCCAGCTTCAATTCCTGCCCTCACTGCCTTTTTATGATAAACTGTCATATGGAACTGTGAGTGAAATAAACCGTTTCCTCCCCAAGTTGCCTTTGGTCATGGTGTTATATCACAGCAATAGTAACCCTAACTAAGACAAGATGAAGGTGGTATGTTGGGGTAGGGAGGAGGAAGGGCAAGAATGACAATTTAGAAGAAAAAAACCTCCCAGGTTGTAGGTCAGTGATAGAGTACTTGCCTGGCATGCATGAAATTCCAGATTAACCCCCTAGCACTCCCCACATAACTTGGAAATTTCAACTCCTGAATCCAATGTGAAAGTTGTTTTCTGGCTTTTAAATGGTAAGGTTGCATCTTGTCTGCTTGCTAATACCCTCTTTATTAGCTGAGTGTATCTTCAGTGAACGCTAGAGTCTTTCTGAGCATGAGGGTTAATAACATTTCATGTCCTATTCCCATGGGTCATGTTGGAAGATGGGTGTCTTAGTGACGGTTACTATTGTGATGGAACACCATGAAAAGGTACTCGGTGAGGAAAGGGTTTATTTCACTCACAGTTCCATATGACAGTTTATCAACAAAAGCAGTGAGGGCAGGAACTCAAGCAGGGCAGGAACCTGGAAGCAGGAGCTGATGCAGAGGCCATGGAGGGGTGCTGCTGACTGGCTTGCTCCCACGGCTTTCTCAGATGGCTTGCTTACAGAACCTTGGAGCACCAGCCAGGGGATGGCACCACCCACAATGGTGCTATCCCCTCCATCCATCAGTTGCTAATTTAAAAACTGTCCTACAGCCTTGCCTTTGGCCCGATCTTATAGAGGCATGTTCTCAGTTGAGGCTCCCTCCTCTCAGATGCCTCTAGCTTGTGTCAAGTTCAATCATTAAAACTAACCAGCACACTGGGTTAAGAGAGAGAAGGAGAGAGAGAGAGAGAGAGAGAGAGAGAGAGAG
>NW_021621002.1:4503222-4556618 GCF_004785775.1 Grammomys surdaster | reverse complement strand
GGAGGGAGGGAGGGAGGGAGGGAGGGAGAGAGAGAGAGAGAGAGAGAGAGAGAGAGAGAGAGAGAGAGAGAGAGAGAGAGAGAAGTTAACCCTATGCTCACTACCACTCATATCTTGTCAGGGTAGAAAAAGAGAAAACACCTTAACTAAGAAGCAAAAAGGCAGAGCAACTGCAGCCTGGTTAGGCCAGGGAAGACTTGAAGCCAGGTATTTAAACCCAGACACAGTTCACCAGGAGTGGGCATGAATCCAGCAAGTTCTGTGGCCTTCTGCTGGCTGTTTCTCAAAGACACAACTACCTTATACCTTATTCTTTATTCTGGGAAGAATGAAGCCAACTGCACATCTGGAAGCATTCTCAGGGTATCCAAAGAAGCCAGGGCAGCGTTCCTGCTGCTGTGATTAGCCAGCTCCCAGGTAGCAGTGGGGAAGGCTTACCACAGCATAGACCAATCACAGTGTGTGAGAGGTATGTGTGTGCACACACGCGTGTGTGGAGATCACATTCTCTGTGTGAAAGAAGGTGTGTGTGCACATGTGTGCCTGTGTGTACACAGAGGCCACAGCAGATGTGTGAAGTCTCACCCTGGGGCTAGGATGGCAACCATCGAGTCTCAGCATTTTCCTGTGTCTGCCTCTTGGGCACATGTGTTTGACGCATGCTCACACTCACCGAGCCAGTCTCCAGCCTCACACTGTAATTGTTTCTACTGTCATACTTTTATTGTGTATGTATGTTTGTGAATGCTGCGTGGCATTCCAGACACTTGTGAACTGCCTGACATGAGTACGGGGACCCACACTCAGGTCCTCTGGAAGAGCAGGAAGTTCTCTTAACTGCTCTGCCATCTCCAGTCCCAGCTCTAGATTCTTGAGGAAGAGCTTTTTCCCGTTGCTAATGGCAAAGCAAGATGAAGCGTCACTCAAACTTGTGATGACACCAATCTTACAAGTTTGTGCCCCTCGGAAACATGAACAAAAATGTCAAACCCTGTAGGTTCTGAATAGGGATGACAAGATTAAATTTTGAAAGGATAAGGAAATTTTGAAGTTCACTGGAAAGTCTAGAATGTAACACCAGGAGCTTAATGTCTATGGATAACAACTCACATTTTGGGGGAAGAAATGACACACAGAGAATGACCTGCCTTACAGAATTGGAACAGGAGTCAGGAATGGCACTTGTGTGTTTCCTCTGGTACCCTCCTAAAATGCTAGGTACTGTTTGCTGCTCAATTCAAACACATAGCTGGGGGCTTTGGCACTTGTTCCAACTGTGAAGGTCTGGGACTTTAAATAGTCTTGTGCTGGGCTAGGTAGGAAGAAAGGCAACAGAAGGGTAGCTAAGGGCTTAGGTTGGAGGAATTTGGATTCTGCCGTTAAGAAGTACTGTCCTTATCAAACTAGGCTGGTCAGTAGAAAAACTCCAGGCTGTTCCAAAACGCCTAGTCTACAGGAGGCCTGAGGTCCAGATGTTGGATGGGGCCATCTGCCTCCACCGAGTGATGTTTGTTGTCAGTCCTTCAGCTCAGATAGCCCCAGTAGGTGCTGTTGCCCTGGATAGGAAAGCTGGATTCAGTTCCTTGAGGTCCCTGGTGTTTGATGTAAAGGACACAGGGAGGGTTCTTGGGGAGTTTGGTGAGGAAGAGAAGGAGGGGAGGAGAGCGCTGGTTACATCTGGAGATCCGTGACAGCAGCACCACAGAGGTGCGTGTCTCCTGCCTCCACAGCACCTACACGCTAAGAGCCAGGCAGGCAGAAGCACACAGCTCCACCCCGGTTCATGTACCCAGTGCGCATATCTGTATGCAGAAGGTGGTGAGGGATTGTGGTGGACAGGTACACTACTCACACCAGAGCAGGCTCTGTACTTGAGTGTAAGAGTATCAAACAAGTCTCTTTTTCACACACAATGTTACTTTATGAGATTCAGTGTCAAATATTTCTAAGAATAAAATTCTGCTGGCAGAATTTGATTCTGTTCCCCTACTCTTAGAAGCTTATAATTTCCTAAATCAGTATGTATGTCTTAAGAGACGTTAGGAAAGAGTTCTTGTGGACCTGTGGATGGAACCCCCACACTAGGCCCACTGCACACATTAGGTAATTGCAGGCAAAGAGCCACTGAGCACAGTCTCAGCCTAGGACACACTTCAAACTGAATATGGGTTGGAGGACCACACTGAAGGCTCCGTGTTAGCTGTCAGCTCCTGTCACTCACACCCATCAGGGCTTCTGAGGGATCCGAAGGAATTCCCTTGTGGGAATACTCCAGACAGTGGAGTGGATGCACTATCCATGCAGGCCTGTCTGCTGCGGTCTTGGCAGGGACACCTGTGAGGGGACTTGCTCTATTTCACGTCTCTTGAGTCACGAAACACTTAACCCTCACCATGAGAGGGTGCAACTCACCAAAGGGGAAAAACCGGGCACTTGGACTTGTTTTTACAGTTTTTCCAAGAAAGAGGCTGCAGCGAGGTGGGGTAGGCTGTGGGGCTCTCCTCTTTGGCTCCAAAGCAGAAGAGTGGAGTCTGCACAGAGGGGAGGGAAGGAGGCAGGAAGCACACAGGAGGGATCTGGACAAAGCCTCCGCTGCCACCACCACCACCAAAAACATCCTGCCATGACAGGCCAGGGTGTCGGGTGCGGAGAGCCAGGTGCCCCCTTCTCCAGGTACTACACCTTTCCTTGGATCTGAGGTTAGTCACCACATCAGGGACCTATGCTGGGTGTCTAGGAGGGGACTGTGGGCTATCACAGAGCAGCTGGCACCTCCAGAGAACTGGGTAAGGTGAAAGCCCAGTTTAGAGTGGGCACTGGGAGCCTGGCAGGCTGAATTACAGTAGGAGGCACTGAAGGAGACAGGAAAGGATGGGGCCCAGATCATGTCAACCTGAGCATAGCTCTGCCAAGACTGCTGGGCAGACAAGAGCTCTCTCCTGTCCCTCGGTCTGTCTGCCCTCTCTTCTGGGGAAAATAAAGGCTGATCTTTGAAGTCAGAGACTTAATGCTGCTAGCGGTGCTTTATTGGCCATTTGCTTCCCTGTGCACTGTGCGTGTGGTGGCTATTGTGTACCGTGTTGAGTGTTGGCTTTGCCGACGTGTCTCTAAAATCACTGTTCTTTGTTAGAAGGTGCCACAAGCTGGGACTCACAGCCATGTCTGGAGACTGCTCACTCATTCCTTGCATGTTTCCTATGTGCACGTGTATGAAACATCCATGGTAACACACTTCCTGTTTCTCCTTTTAGCCTATCTTTTATTAGTTATTGGCATGGCAGGTATTTTTCTTCCTCTACAAAGTTCTGAAGGGGGTGTCCTAGCAAAGGAAAGTGCAGGCATTATGCCCTCCTGTTGGGTCCTTTCTCACATCCTGTCCTGCTCTTTACGTGAAGCCTGGGGACCTCGATGGAGTGATGCGAGCTACCCCCGAGTCAGTGTCCAATGAGAATCTAACTTGTCAGAGACTCCCTGCTGAACAAAGCGGAGGTGGGGTGTGGGGTGTGGGTGAAATTAAAATCCGACTGGTTTTGGGAATAAACAATATGGCTGCCCCTATGGATTCTGCCTGATTCTGGAGCACACCGGCTGATGACTGCCTCTTGCCAGTACCAGGGCTCTAAGCACACAGTGAAGGTGAGTGCGTTCTCTCAAGACAGCTCAGCTGCTCTACAACCATGGGAAGCTCAGCATCCTGCTAGGAGGCGTGGCTAGGGGTGTCTTCTGTGCCGTCTGAATCAGCAAGGGAACGCCTCCCTCACAGCCACTGGACCCGCCCATCTGCCACACCAAGCGCTACTCAATGTGCCCAAAGCCAATCAGCTCCTGCAGCACAGGGTCACTAAGGTTGCTCTTGGCCTTAAAAGGAGAGAGCATTCAAACCCCATGTGAAGCCAGGCATAGAGAGGGGAAGAAATCGCTGGGGACCCTTAAAAGAATAGGGGAGGGGGAAGAATGCCCCACCCTTCCCACCCAGAGTGAAAGGTGGAGCTTGTGAGGCCCCCCTTTCTGAGGTCCCCCTCGATGTGAGTATTCCTTAGCTCTCTCCTTAGCAAGGCTGCTGTGCAAGGCTCTGCACTCAGTGCTCAGGCACTGGAGAGGCAGCCACGCTTGAAGAGCAGCTGATGTGGAGAGAACCGGTCCAGCACAGGCAGAACAACCTTGACAGTCCCTGCCCAGCTGTTACAGTGTAGCTGAAACAGGAGGGAAACCTTCAGTAGTGAGAGCTGCCCTCTGGGGCGCTCTGCTCTATCTTTGCTCTTTGGCATACTGTGCTGGTACTCTTAGAGGCTGCTCTTCTCTGTGCCTCCAGGCTTGGATACGGAAGCTGTACATTCGTGTTCTGTGCTGTGTGCTGACCTGGGCTGAGCAGCCCTTCTGGAATTGATAGGACCTACATCTTTGTCCTAGGGTTTGAATGTTTGTTTAACGAAGGCCATCTGGTCTACCAGTCCTGGAGCAGCAGAGTGGCTCCCTCACTCTGTGATGCTGTTGGGGTTTCTGCTTTTCTGATAGTGAGATTAAAATACTAACAGTTGTTCAGAGACACATATTTAAGAAACAGTGTAGGATGTGCTCGTGCTACCAAATTTTAAGTCTTTAAAAAACCAGTCAGTCTGCACAGACAGGGTAAGCTGATGTGCTCTCATGTCTACCAGGCATGCTTGGGAGTTTTTCATTGCTACACGGTTGATTTTAAAGAGCTGCTAACCCCCGTGGGGACTTCCTGCAAATATTTTTCCTCGGTGCTTCTTTTACTGTTTTGTTCTTAGTAGTTTCCTCAGTTGAAAAGCCAGTACCACCAGCTACCTGAGTCACCCAGTGTTAGGACTGTTAGACACAGCAGGTGAACAGAGGAGACACTGGACTGAGAGGAAATCAAAGCATTTTCTTCTCCTGGTCTTTTATGGGGAGGCGGGAGGGGGGCAAGAATGGCCCAGCTGGAAGGTAAATACCCAACCCTGTTTTCCAGAAGGCTCTGTAAACTGGCTGAGGCTTTTATAGGCCCAGCCACCTGGAAATCTATCCACTAAAAAAAAAAATGTTTTGCAAATAAGTAGGCTGACACAGTCCTTGCTCTGTTGCTATGGTGTTGGATGGACCACAGTCCCTCCTGCATGCTAAGCCCCATCTCTACCACTGATGTCCCAGCCCCTGCACTGGATATTCTGACCAACATCAAAACTAGAGGCCTTCTACAAAAGAGCTCTTTGACTTAATCTCCCACCCAAGTCAGAGAGGAGAAAGCCAGCCAATCATCCAGAACCCCAGCCAATGCTCACTGGAGGGCACTGGGTGCATGTATGTGAGGCCTTTGCCCTTGTGACCATGGGCCATGAGGTATCTATCCCTGGCACACAGGCAGGCTCTTTAGAATTGCAAAGGGCAGTTATTTTACAGTGCTTCTTTGTCAAGGAGTTACATGGAGTGAAGAGACCTTTCCTTTACCTTGTATCTCTTTTTACACCCAGGAACTGGGCAGGCGAAAGGCTTCTCTTCCCCTCCATTCATGCACATGGAGCTGAGGATTGCTTCAGAGCTGATGGCGCTCTCTGTGGTCCAGGACTCATCGCTGTCTGACTCCTCATAGTCCACCTCTTCCTCGTCATACTCGCTGCCTATGGAGAAGAGATGTGCAAAGACCGTCAGAAGCTGCCACCTTCCCGCAGGCCAGCTGAAGGACAGGAGGACTAGCAATGGTGGCAGCCACAGGTGCACGAGGAGAGGCCATTCTAGACCCAAATGGACTGCTGTTACCCCTGGGGAGGAAGAGACCAGGTTAAAAGCTTCCCAGCAATCCACAGCTAGGAACTGGTGGAACAGGACTTCATTCTGTGACAAGATTATAGATAGGACTGCCTGTGGCTGCAAAGGGACCAGGAAGGCTCCAGGGTGGCTCCAGGGGCCCAAGCACACACAGACAACAATGATAGACCCTCTCAATACACATACAAGCTAGACTGGACAGGATGGTGGAGAGAACTCTGTCCCTTGGTCTTCTGTTCTAGTCTAGAAAACACAAACAGCTCTGGGAGGGAATCGTGCTTCAAACGGAGCCTTAGGTACCTGCCCTTAAGAGGGGACGCATGTTGGCTCTTTAGCTTACCGAGGCTACTGTGGAACTAGATGCAGGCCACCCCAAGCCACGGAGCAAGAAGGGCAGAAATGTCCAGAGCTCTGAGGTGCAGCTCCGGCTTCCTGGAGAGAAAACATTCCTTTCTCACCCTTCTCTCTCATCTGCCTTCTAGCCACACACTTCCCAGCAGGCCTGACATGTTGAGTGACTACTCAGAATGGAAGAGGAATCCTTTATATTCCTAAAGATGAAAGGGGCTTTGCCCAGAATTGAATCAGGACTCGGCTTTCCTGGCTTGGGACAGCTGGGATGGAGAAACACGTCAACAGTGGTCCTATTTTACTCTCTTTAATGAGGGAGGCCCAAAGCCATTTATTTTGCGCTTTTGCACAATACAACCCTGAAGGACATAATTCTACAGATCATAAACAGTGTAAAATAATATGTTGACAAGTCCTAATGCATTTACAAGCCCCGTGGAATAAATAGGAATTATAGCACAACATTAATAAGAATTATATGGTAGCAATTACCGTTGTGAAATTCATCCCCAGGTGTGAGGCTAAGTTGCACCAGGGGCCTGCCTAGGTGCTTCATTGGCTCGCTCTGCAACGTCAATTATTTCAACACCAAATATTGGCACTTTTATTGGGTTTCATTTTAATAGGCATTAATAAGACTGTTTGAAGAGCAGCTGAGGCAGCGGCCAAGGACGCCATCATCTGAGGCTGAGAGTTGAAAAGGTCCAGGAGGGAGGGGACTGCGTGTTTATTCAGTGCCCACTATGTTTCAAGTAAACTCCATGCCTTCTCTCACTCGATTCTGTGGTAGTGAGGAGGTAGGGAGGCGGCTGAACCCTATACACATTAAGATGTGTCTGTGCTCTGTCAGCCATGAAAGGATGCCGGTTCCCTGAGCCTGCATCCCTATAGCCTCACAGCTTACTTGCTCCTCCACTGGGTCCCTCTTCCTCCACATTTACTGGCTTTTTACCACTTACTCTTTACCAGTTAGCAGGCTTTTCTGTGCCTGCTAAGAACTCTTGGTGGGGGTGTGGAGTGGTAGAGAGTAGGGTGCCAAGAAAACACTGGCTTAACATGAGGCTTTGGGATTAAAAGTAGTTTTTAGCCAAGCCTGCTGTGCTTGACTATAGCACCCACCGTCATGTGAAATAAAAGTAGAGCGAGCTTGGCAATGCCTGCACCAGAGACTCTGTGTCGCTTGGCCACACAGTATTCCCAGTCTGTCCCGAGCAAACCTCTAAGGCCATTTTTAAGTAGGCTACTGCATAAGATGCTTTTCTCTTAAACAAAGGCCACATGCTGGTGTTCTTTAAACTGCCAGTTAGACAGCAGTAAATGTGATTTGGAAAGGCTCTTCAGCAGGCCTTCGGAAAGTAAGAATGACTAATTTACCCAGCTAATTGGGCTAATTTGCTCACCTGAACATGGAGAACCACTCAGCATTTACAACTTGGGGGAGGAGGTGGGAAAGCCCCTTAATGAAGCCCAGTAGAAGATGAAACTTTAAAACTAAACTGGATAAAAAGGAACCAGACCCTGAGGGGGTGGGAGTGGTGCTGCTGGAAACCACATGGGCCACAGGCAAAGCAGACAGGCAGGGATGCCGTACCACACCATAGGGTTAGGGAGCCTTCAGAGTCGAAGGGAGTGCTGACATGAAAGAGGCAGCCCCGTGGGCACTGCACTGGGTACAGGGATGCCTAACCCTGGTCATTGTGATGTCACAGGGCCCTGAGGGGACTGCAGGAGACTCACCCCCTTGGCTGGGAGGTAATGTACAAGAGACCTGTGTTTACTTCTCTCCGAGAACAAAGAGCTGTGGGAGCTGCCTCACATGGTGGCTTTTGTTAGCCGAGGGATAGGCTACGTGCTTTTGACTTTTCATGACTGTGGTATAAATCTCTTGGCAAATTTTATTTAAGGGTTAGAACTGCACTCAACAGCGCACCCTGCATCGGAGGGCTGACATGCAGTAGGTTCTCAAGGAAATGGATGGCAATGTAAGAAAATCACTCATATTACATACACATATCACACACACATATTACATATACATATTACACATACGTATTACATATAAATATCACACACACATATTACATATACATATCACACACATATTACATATACATATTACACACACATATTACATATACATATTATACATACATATATTACATATACATATCACACACACATATTACATACACATATCACACACACGTATTACATATACATATCACACACATATTACATACACATATCATACACACATATTACATATACATATTACACACACGTATTATATATACATATTATACATACATATTACACGCAGCACTTTTAGAAAAGCCAGTTCAGAAGCTAAGCATGGTGACTGCATGCCTTTAATCCCAGCACTCAAGAGACAGAGGCTGGCAGATCTCTGTGAGTTCAAGGCCAGCCTGGTCTACATAGTGAATTCCAGGATAACCAGAGCCATATAGTAAGAACCTGTCTCAAAAACAAACAAATAAAAACCAATCAACCACCAACAAGAGCAAAGCCAGTTTAGGAACTGAGAAAGGGGAAGGGGAGAGGGCTATGGATGACGTGCTCAAGCTACGTTCTGTACGTGCATGCAGACGCCTCCCATTGTCCATACCGTCATAAAAAAAAAAAAGAAAAGGCAGAAAGGCGCCCACAGAAACCAGGCCCTGCGGCTTGGCAGTGCTGGTGGACAGTGTCCCTGTCTCCTATCCCCAGCACAGGTAGAGGCCGGGCTGGAGCACAGGCTGAGTCCATACGCTGCCCCTGACAAGCTCTGTGAGCCCAGGCAAGCGACATTTCTTTAGCATCTTAGACAAGAATTCAGCAGTGTAGACATGACGGTCATTAATGTCTCCACAAGAAAGACAATTTAACCTGCCGTGCTGCATGGAAAACGCAGCAGCTCTCTGGGTTCATCTTTCTGGGGGTGAATTTTCTACCCTTACATTCCCTGGCTTCACATCCCCTCCACAGAGGCACTGGGCAGGTGACTGGAAGGGTTGGGCCTTGGTTCCTCTGCGACATTTCCGGTTTGGGAAGTAACTGGAGCTAGAATAAAAAAATTGTCACACTCTGAGGGACAGCCTAGAAACTCTGTCACACTCTGTGGGACAGCCTAAAAACTGTCACACTCTGAGGGACAGCCTAGAAACTCTGTCACACTCCATGGGACAGCCTAGAAACTCCTACAGGTGGTCGGCAACAGTTTTAAAAGAAATCGGTTTTGTGACTCATGTGAGAAAACTATCAAGGTGTTCCCTTAACTGCACACACCCGTTCACAGCTGCCATCTGGACAGACCCCATGTCACTGTGCACAAGCCCTGCTGTTTCTGCCACTTGTTCTCATGGGCCACAAGGGTCATCTCCACCCTTGTCCTCTCTCCTCCACTCTCTTCTCTCACTTCCCTGCGTGGCCATTTATTGCTATAGAAAGCCCTACTCCTGCTTTGGAGTTCTAAAGGCACTTGCGGCATCCGGACAAACAAGCCAGCCTGTCCAGAACACCCACATGCCGTGTTTTTATTGCCTAGCTCATCAATATTCTTCACTAAGAGCACATTCAGACCCACTGGTCTACCATCAGTTAGCTCAGCAGCAGCTAGCACTATGTCTCATAACTGACCCCTTCCCAGCAGCCATCCCACCTTCGCCTCTCTTAGAGCATGGGTAAAATTGTAGAGATGTCTGGCTTGGTGTGTGCTGAGATCTGAACTCTGGTGCCAACTACACAGCAAGTCCTCTTGTTTGTACATGTGAGTGTCTGTGTGTCGGTATGTACATAGGAGTGGGTACCTGCAGAGCCCAAGAGGAGGATGGCAGATCCCCCTGGAGTTACAGGCAATTGTGAGCTTTCCAGTGTGGGTACTGGGAAGAGAACTCAGGTCGTCTGCATGGGCAGTGTATATCCTTAACCACTGAACCATTTCCCCAACCCCAGCTACAAATAAACCAACCAACCAACCAACCAACCAACCAGAAACAAAAGGTCTTGCTAGGTAGCCCAGGCTGGCTTTGAACTCGTGTCTGCATTCCCTGAGTGCTGGTACTGTAGACATTCAGGCAAACTCTGTTTTTTTTGTGTTTGCTCATTTGGCAGAACAATTTAAAGACTTAGTTTTATTTTTGTGTATTTGTGTGTCTGCATGTGGGTGCAAGCACCAGAGTGTGCTGCCCTCAGAGGCCAAGAGGGGTGTGAGAGCCCTGGCGCTGGGGTTACCCCTGGGCAGTTATGGACCACCTGCTGTGGGTTCTTGGATCTGCATCTGCCTCCTCTGCAAGGGCAGGATGCAGCCATCTCCCAGCCCTGGCTGTCTTGGTTTTTGTGACAAACTGTCACTAGGTAGCCCAGGCTAGCCTAGAGCTCATTATGCAGGGCAGGCAGGCTTTGGACATGACACACTAGGATTATAGGCATGTGCTAACATACCCAGAAAACCTCTTTTTTCTTTTTAAAGAAAATTTAAGAACTACTTGTACTTGCTTACTGCTAAATGTTTCTATCTGTAGATATGCTTAACAAATATTTTTAAATATTAAAAACTATCAAATAACTAAGCCAGAATGCATTTCTAAAATAAAATACTCATTTGTAAGTGATGATTATAGTCAAATTCTACAAATTTCAACAAAAGTCTATCAGCTTTCCTCTTTTAGAAGTTAAGCTTTAAAAATATTTTAAAGGGGCTGGAGAGATGGCTCAGTGGTTAAGAGTACTGTAGGTTGCTCTTCTAGAGAACCTAGGTTCAATCTCCAGCATCTACATGGCAAGTTCCAGGGGTTCTGGTGCCCCCTTCCAGCCTCCACAGGCACTGCATGCAAGAGACACCACTGCATGCAAGAGGCACCACTGCATGTAAGAGGCACCACTGCATGCAAGAGGCACCACTGCATGCAAGAGGCACCACTGCATGCAAGAGGCACCACTGCATGCAAGAGGCACCACTGCATGCAAGAGGTGCAGGCAAAACACCTAGACATGTAAAATAAAAATTTGAAAATAAACATTTATTTTAAAACAACAAAGAATATGTTTTTAAGACAGGAAAGTAAAAAAAAATGATCAAAGTGCCTATAAAACAAACCTACACATGACAAGCTAGGTGCCATGCCATGCTGGGGCTTTCCTGGGGCTGTGAGACCTTGTAAGAGGAGGAGGCCGACTGACGGTGCACACAGAACTCCTGAAGTCTTCTTGGTACAGGCCGAGGGGGAGGGGCTAAGTTCCAGGGCTAGTGTGAGACTGTGCCAAATAAATACATCTAAAGCAAGCTACATAAAATAACTTTAGAAGTCAGAGGGAAGCAGGCAGGCAGGCAGGCCAGCAAAACATGGGGTTCGGTTGGTCAGGGCAGCTGGAAAAACATGAAGACAACGTTGCTTTACTTCCTGATTTGGACTCTTGAGAATATGTCATCAAGGTGTGTTTATTTCATAAACAATACTTTTTATTTAATTTATTTTTGAGACAGGTTCTTACTATGTAGCTAGCTCAGCTTTGCCTTGAACATGTGATCCTCCTGCCTCAGGCTTCTGTGGGCTGAGATCACAGGTATGGACGACTACATCTGATTCAACTCTCTTCATATGACTTTGTGCTGTGAAGCAGAGTGACTTTCAGAGGTCATACTGCTCCTCTGTGGCAGAGCAGGGGAGGCACCTATGGTCTGAGTCCAGGGTCTAGGTCTCACACTCTCCAAACACCGCTTTTATGGATTCAGTGCCTCTAGTCTCCAACAGAACTAGAACCCTCTGTTTAAACTCATCCCCGGGCTCCCACCTCACCTTCTCTCTCCTGGCGTTGCTGCTGTTCCTCATAAGTCACCTTCACTCTGGTTCCAATCCTGACCTCACCATCCCCTTGCAGGCCTTGGTAGCTTCTGCCCTGGGGTTTGGCTTCACCCCGACCTGGACATCCCTTTGTGTCTCCCACCATGTGAACCACTTTCTCAAGGTTTTCTGTCTTCTATTCTTCTGGAAACTCTCTTGATTCAAATTTTCTACCTCCAATGGTGTGTGTGGTTCATGCCATGTGTGCGCGTGGAGGACGCTGGGTGTGGTATGTCCCTCTACTGCTCTCTGCCATATTCCTTTAAGACAGGGTTTCTCACTGAACTGGAAACATGGTGCTTTGGCTAGAATGACTGGCCATAAAGCTACCAGGTACTGCCCACTGTTCCCAGTGCTGAGGTCACAGCATGAACAGCCATGCCCCCTTTTCACGTGGGCACTGGGGTCTTGAACTCTGGCCTGCGTGCTGGAGAACAAATGCTCTTCGCACTGCTGCTTTTAAATCAAGTCTCTGCTGCTCGTTCAGCAGGAACCCACGGCTGCTCGGTGCAGTGTTCACTTCTGAGTTTATCATCTGGGTGTGTGTAATGTTGGGGTGTACATGCCATGAGTATTACAGCACATGTGTGGAGATCAGAGGACAACTCGTGGGAGTCAGTTTGTCTGTTCACCTTGTTGAGACGGTCTCTCTGTGTCTCTGACACTCTACCCACTGTGAGCTTCGAAGTGATTCTCCTGTCTCTGTCTCAGATCTTGCTGGAGTGCTGGGGTTACATCTATGCACTGTCACATTCAGCTGTCTGTTCCTGTGGGTTCCAGGGATTGAACCTGAGTCACCAGGCCTGTACAGCCAGCACTCTCACTTGCTGAGCCATCTCACTGGTCCAGCCCTCACTTTAGCTGTTAAAGTCTGACTCTAATCCCTACCCCCACCAATTTATTCTAAAATTTGTTTCTACAGAGGTAAATTTCTACTGCTAGATGTTTTTATTTTCTAAGAAGTCTGTGATGGTTTGAAGGATTGACACCCCCCTCCCCCAAGGCCCATATGCTCAGTCACCAGATCTGGAACTGTTTGGGAAGGATTAGGAATTGTGGCCTTGTAGAAGTGGGCCTGGCCTTGCTGGAATAGGTGTGACCTTGCTGGAGGAGATATGTCACTGCAAGTGGGTTTGAGGTTTCAAAAGCCCACACTAGGACCAGTTTCTGCTTCAATGTGAGGGACCAAGACTTATATAGGTGCCAGGGATGTCAAAAGGTTCTACATAAGCAACGAGGAATCTCTGATGGTGCAAGTTCATGTCAAACATTTCTGGCTGAGTGTTCATATTAGTCAGTGCTTTGTTAGTGTAATCTTTTATATCCTCTGCTATGGGCACTTAAGCTTCTCCTTGTCCATCAGGTCACTGTCCACTGGAGTCACAGTGATGACACTTGCCATGTGTCAGTGAAATGCCAACTGGCCTCTCCCGGGAAGTGCCTTTCTCCCGTCTTCTCTCATGGGTAGATGCTCACCTAGCTTCCAATTCATTTTAGCTCAGAATCACATCTGCCATGAAGCCCACTCCGATGGCCTGTCCACAGGAGCCACTGTCCTACAGTTACAACCTATGCATCCTAGTGTCACCTTACAGTGTATCTGACTCCTAGCAGGTATTTTCATCTTTTCTGTTTTTATTTCTACCTACAATAAAAGGTCTACTTGGCTGAATTCCTGGAGGAATTACAAGGGCTTGTACACAGTAGGCAACAATAGGTGTGTTGAATAAATAAGAGGCAGAGGTAATGTGCAAAGGTCGGGTCTTTTGACACTGCGCCATGGCTTTTCCACATGCGTTCCTTGGGGGGAAAGTAGCACAAGCGAGGCAGGCGAGGGAGACAGACAGGGAGCCGAGACTCAGGGGCTCAGCGGCAACTGAACACAGGTCAGTTCCCGGGCACAGTCCTTGGTGCTGGTTTGTAGCAAAGGAAACAGAATCAAGACTTTGTAAGATGGTTGAGCAGTAGAGCTTCCTAAAAGTCACATGACCTACTCCACAGCTGCATGGTGTGTAAAGGGAGGGCAGCCACAGGGCCACCCAGCTACCCAGACAGGGCCCTGAGGGCTAAGGGCCGACGGAGGAAGCTAAGAACTTCATCTCCATCCTGCAGTAGCAGAGTGGGAAGGATGACTGTCACCACGGTGACAGTACAAGGCCCCAGGTTTAGTGTGAGGAAAAGAGCAAGGCTATTTATTCACGTTCACATCTGAAAACGGGAAATGGCCTTTGAACCAGTCCCATGATGCAGCAGTGAGATACTCTGTGCACAAGTGGCTGTGCTCTTGGGAAAAGACCGGAAACAGCAACAACAGTATGCTTGGAAAACAAAACCAAACCAACCAACAGACCAAACAAACAACCGACCAACCAACCAGCTAACCAAACAACAAGACAACCAACCAATCAACTCACTGACCAACCAACCAACCAACCAACCAACCAACCAACCAACCAACTCACCGACCAACCAACCAACCAACCAACCAACCAACCAACCAACCAACCAACCAACTCAGCGACCAACCAACCAACCAACCAGCCAGCCAGCCAGCCAGCCAGCCAGCCAGCCAGCCAGCCAGCCAGCCAGCCAGCCAACAAGACAAACAAACAACCAGCCAAACGAACAAACAACCAGCCAAACTAACAAACAAAGGAAAAAAAAAAAACCAAGCCAGTCCTTTTCTCATGAAGCCTTGATTACTGTGCCTTGTTATCCGTTCCTTCCTCTGAAGACTTCACAGCAGGCCTCCCCACTTTCCTCTCACCTAGGAGTCAAACTGGCTGGGCTCGGTGCTGGGAGTCTGGTTTCCATTACTGTCGCCAGCAGAAGTCTCCAGGAGTCCTGCCCAGGAGTCCTGCCCAGCGCATCCAGTGCGGTACCCAGTGCTGCATCTTAGTTTTCCACCCTCAGTCAGGAGAAAGGAAGGATGCAGGAATGATAAGAAAATACTGTCTCCTTTATCCCTCCCACATGCGATGAATGTCCTGTCCCATGTCTAAAATTTCATATCCCTTTAAGAAATGCTAGCTCATGAGAAGTGGCACCACCTTGCCTATCTAGGACTGGCCACCAGAAGCCCACTAATTCACACTGGGGAGTCTTAGTGACTTTTCTCCTTGTTTTTCTAGCTGCCGTAAAGGACATGTGAGAGGGCTGTATAAATGTCCCTGAACCATGGCCACTCCAGCAGCATTTGCAAGTGACAGGCATGACTGTCACTTACAAATGTCATTTACAAAATGACAGCAATGACAGAAAGGCACAGACATACGCGTACGGAGGAAACTTCTCCAGGCATGTGCTTGGGTGTCTTAATGCAGAATACAGTTTATTACATGGAAGTTCAAAGCCTTGAAGCCACTTCTGACCACCAGTACCTCAGCTCCTAGAACTTCTTAATTATTCAGAGAATATCACCAGACAGTGTATGAGTTAGGGCAAGCAAGAAGAAAGGAGAGGAGCAGAGCTGGCACGCTAGGAACGTGAGCGGCTGCCATCATGCCTTAGGATGGCAGAGGGTGGATGGCTCTGACAGTCACACACGAAAGCTGCCTCTGGGGCTTTCACACTCTCCACTTGTTCTCCAGAGTCTGTCTTTGTTCTCTGGGAATGTTTTAAGCCGCAAGTCACAGTTGTTCTCTTCATAAAGGATGTTCACACAGCCAGGCATGATGGCACAGGCCTCTAATCCTAGCTACTCAGGAGACTGAGGCAGGAAGATCACAGATTCAAAGCCTGGCTGGGCAGCTTAGTTGGACCATGTCTTAAAAACAAAAACTGCTGGAAAGAAGGCTCAGCAGTTCAGAGCTTTTATTGCTCTTCTAGAGGACCTGAATTTGATTCCCAGAACCCATGTTGGGTGGCTCACAACTGCCTGTAACTTCAGCTGCAGGGGTATTTGATGCCTCTGGTGTCTGTGGGCATCTGCACATGTGTGCACATACCCAAAGTGAGAAGAGAGCTGGCTGCTAGCGCCAAGGAGAGAGTGCCTGCCTCGAGTGCATAAAAGTCCTAGGTTCAGTCCCCAGACACTAAAGTAATTCCTCAGGGAATTAGGGTCCTTTACTTGTTATGTCCTCGGGCTGTTGGAATATATGGGTTCTCTCTCTGATACACTCTCCAGTCACCTGAAAGACAGGGCTGGCCTGCCATGGAGGGACAGGTGATTCATGGGGACAGTACGTTGGGACAGACCCAGAGAGATACAGCTGCATGGTACAGCAAAGGAGCTGAGGCCTTACTAGGGGGAGGATGGGTGAACACAGACATACCAGCAGATTCCTCGGTCACCCTCCCAAGCTCAAAGTTCGAGTGTGTGTGTGTGTGTGTGTGTGGGTGTGTGTTGTATATACAATGACTTCTGGAAGGACCGATCTTGTGCCTTCTGCTCATTCATGGACTGAACTGATCTTCAGCTTATTCTTGGGGACAGAAGGAAATCTGTCCAACCCTGAAGGATGGTATGCCATGATAGTCCACTTAGGTATTTGGTAACAATGCTTAGTTAGAGACACTAGAGTTTTATATGACGGAATAAAGGATGATATTAGGGATTTAAATATGCCAGGGTATACACAGGGGGTGGGGGAGAGCATATGTGCACACACACACACACACACACACACACACACACACACACACACCCTTCCATTAAACCAGGTTAGTACTACAATACTACAAAAACCAAACCAAAGTATGGGAGCTGGGCACAGGGCCTCAGTAACAGCCTGGGTGAAATTTGGGCTCTCACTGCTATCTGGTGGCCTCAGCCCCGACACTCCACCTTTCCTCACTGGGCATTGGAGACAACGCTGAGGCTAAGCTCTCCAGGCTGCTGTGAGGCCCGAAAGGTATTATATATAACAAGTTCAGTTCACGGCTGCCACACAGTTCTGTATTCTACCAGTGCTGCGAGTCTCACTGTGTTCAGCAATATGTAAAAAGCACTGGGCTTGAAAGAAACGACAAATGACACATATAACATAAATGACCATCTAGTACCTCAAATCACATGTGTACATGCATGTGTGTGTGTGTGTGAGAGAGAGAGGGAGAGAGAGAGAGAGAAGAAGGAGGAAGAAGAGGAGGAAGAGGAGGAAGAAGAGGAGGAGGAGGAGGAGGAACAGATTTGGTTAGAATTATCTCCCCCAAATAGAAATGTGTAAGCTATGGTTTACTTTTCTAATAGAGATTAGGATGCTAATTTGGAATTCTTTTGACAAATATAATGCCAATTTAGGATTCTGTTAGATTATATTAAACTATTATAAATATGTAATTATAGATATATTACATTTACAGTTAATTATTTTAATTAACTCAGTCAGTTGGAGATTTGCTGGTAAAGATACACGGTCATCTTTCTGCTGAGAGGTGCAGGCCTTGGGACACAGTTCACTATCACACCATGAAGCACGGAAGGACAGAAGTGGACTGGAGTTAAGAAGAGAGATTACTTTTTTCTTTAAGGTAAAATGTAGCCCAAGCTGGCCCTGAGCTCACTGTGCAGTGGAGAATGACCTTGAACTGATCTTCCTGCCTCCGTCTTTCAAGTGCTGGGATTGCAGGCCTGGGCTGCCATCCCCAGCCTGAGAGCTCACTCTGAGCATTGCACTCTGCTGGAGTTGTGTCTTTTCTCTGCAGTCGTAACCCTCTGGGCAAAGCTTGCTGTAGGTATGGGGTTGCCCTTCCTAATTATGAAACAAAATGGGTGGATTCACCTCTAAGCTAGTCCAATATTAGGCTACACTGAGAGAAAGCTCACAAAGGGTCTGGCAAGGGAGGGTGACAGAAAGAACTGCAGTGGCCAGAAGGAGAGATAATTAGAGTCTGTCAGCAAGCAAGCATGTTTCTACTGCAAAGGGGTGACTGTCTCTCTCCACACAGCTCAGGACCTGACAGTGTGCCACAACAGAAAGTCAGTTGCTTCTCTGGGGAATAATGTCGTGAGTCACCGAGAGTTCATGCCGATCTCAGAGTGCTCCCATAAAAGCTTAGTTTCACACTTTGTCCCATGTGGAAACTACAGCCTGTGCTACATGAAAAATTGGTTTTATGAGAGTACTTCTGATGTTTAAGAAGCCCGTTTGGCTCCCTAACAGCACCAGGGATGTTGTTTTATACATTGCATGTACCAGGCAGGCTTCCTGATCAGCCGGGCTGCGTTTCTGTCAAATGTCACCAGGATGACGAACTGTGAAACAGTGACTGGGAAAAATGGAAGGACAAGAATTTCTCACTTGAGAGACTGCTGAAAGTGTGCTCTAAAGGCAAGCGCGACTTACAACAGGCGCCATGATTGCGCTGCCAAGAGGCAGAGGCCACAGCAGCCCCACCCAAGCACAGACATTTTTGTGAGCTTCTGGGATGTCAGGACAGGTCAGAGGGCTGGGGTCTCAGGAAGACTGCCCAAGGACTAAAGATGCTTCCGCCTGCCACTTTCTGTTTCTTTGGGATCTGAAAACCAGACTTCCAAGGCTGGCTTAATTAAAGGTCCAGCTCTATGGCTTTGGGCAACTCATTGATTTTCTTTCTTCTTTTTTTTCTTTTTCTTTTTTTTTTTTAAGATTTATTTATTTATTTCATGTAAGTGAATAAATATGCTGTTGCTGTCTTCAGACACACCAGAAGAGGGCATCAGATCTCATTACAGGTGGTTGTGAGCCACCATGTGGTTGCTGGGAATTGAACTCAGGACCTCTGACAGAGCAGTCGGTGCTCTTAACCGCTGAGCCATCTCTCCAGTCCTGCTCACTGATTTTCTTTGCCACTTTCTCCTCTTGCTGTGGTTTCCACATCCAAGGGTCTGCTGGGTGACTCAGTACTCAGTACTCAGACCCTCAGACCCTCAGACCCTCAGTACCCACCGCTAGCCCCAAATATTTTCTCAAACTAAGTCAAGTGGGATGGCAGATTCTGGTTTTTGGTTTTGTTTTTTTTTTTTTTTCGTTTTTAAAATCTAGGGACAGTGGGAGCCCCAGTGGGTGACACAGTTGATCAACTCCAAGGACATGGGCCTGGTTGGGACTGGGGCTATCAGGAACAGGCTGCCGAACTGTGGAGTCTCTGCCACCCCCAGGACTTGATCCTATTAACACCCACTCCCCTTCCCCAGTCCCTTGCCTGTGCTTGCTCAACCTGGAGCAGGTTCCATTCCTGCTACCTGTTGCCACTTTGGAGCTCTCTGTCCTGGTATGACCATCCTAGTCAAAGCCTCAGAGAAAGACTTACTCCAGCATGGCCATCTGGCTCCATCATCTTCCTTGGTCCAAACCACCATTGTGATGGTTTGTATATGGTCAGCCCAGGGACTGGCCCTTTTGGGAGTAAGTATGGCTTTGTTGGAGTAGGTGTGTCACTGTGGGTGTGGGCTTTAAGACCCTCATCCTAGCTGCCTGGAAGCCAGTATTCTGCTAGCAGCCTTCAGATGAAGATGTAGAACTCTCAGCTCCTCCTGCACCATGCCTGCCTGGATGCTGCCATGTTCCTGCCTTGATGATAATGGGCTGAACCTCTGAACCTGTAAGCCAGCCCCAATTAAATGTTGTCCTTATAAGAGTTGCTTTGGTCCTGGTGTCTGTTCACAGCAGTAAAACTCTAACTAAGACAACCGTGGTATGTGCTCTACAGCAAGGGTGAGATATGAAGCTACTTCTTAGAAGGCTGTATTCCTTCACATGGGGCTCAGGTGATTTCAAAAGTGACTCAGGAGATGCTGCAATAGCTATGGCACAGAACCATCAGCTCTGATGAGACAGCCTGTGGATCAGAACAGGACAATGCTGGCTGGCAGTGGTCACAGAAGTGTTAAATGTGGCAGATGGCAGGGGGCCAGTATAGACCCAGGTGGGCAGTAGCACCCTTTCTTCTGCAGAACAGAGAGACTGGGCCTCTTCTCCCTTCGGCCCTTACTTCATTCTCTCAAGGTCACTGTGGAGACACTCGAAGCTGGATGGCAAATTCTGCGTTCTCAGGCCATGGCTTCTCAGTCTGTTAAAAAACAGCCCAGCAGATGGAGGATCCCACACCAATGCCACATGAAGATAAGCACCAAATTTCCCAGGGTCTAGCAAGTCTACGCATTTATTCTTAGACCTCTATTAAAGGCAGCAAACAGGAAGAGCTGTGGCCTGATAAACTGTACCTGATAATCAGTCCCCAAGCAAGTGACAATAAAAATAAGGGAAGCCCCGTCAACCACCCAAAGGCTTACATGGAAATGGGATGAATGACATATTTACAAGAAGAACTCCAATGTCCCCAGTGCTTAAATCCTGTCCTGCTCCAGGTCCTGCAGCGAGTTTGCATGGGAGTTCTTTTATACAAAGGGACAAGGCCAGGCCACCTTCTTTGGTGACCTGGGACAGCTGGTCCCACTGGTACCAAATCAGAGGTGGGAACATGGCAGCTGTGTCTTGCCCCCCACCCTGCTTCCTCTCCTTGTTTATAAGACAGATAACAGCTTGACCCATGCTTCTGAGGGGCCACTTCCCTGTGTGGCAATCCCACGGAAGACCAGAGGGCTGCTTTCGCCTTTTTCTGGGAATTGCACAAGGAGAGGGCAGGCCAGGAAGATACCCACCCACCACTGTCATCCTAGGGTAGGAAGGAGCCTTGGTCCGGGAGCAACACAAATAGAAACTAGCAGCACAGGCGTCATTTCAATGGCCCTCCTAACTTCCAACCCTCCTGGAGTTGGGAATGTGCTATCAAGTCAAATCTTCCATGCAAATTTGGTTTAAATTTCAGTGTCTCATTCTTCTTGGATACCCTTTTCTGGAACTACCCCCCTAACCACACTACAAATCCTCTGATGCAGTTCTCTCTCCTGGAACTCAGAAGGCGATGTCCTCTCAGCTCCTCTCCACTCTCCGCAGCTCAGTTGCCTATGGCCACAGAACAGCCTTCCATGTGTACCTCCCAGATCAGTTTTAAGTTCCAAGAGGTCTGGATTCTCTTTTATGTTTCTCTGCTACATGTCTATGATTCTAGTGCTTCTCTTGGTTGGATCTTCCTAAGGACTGAGGGGGAGAGTTGAAACACTCATGCTTCCTTCATTTCTGCCATCACACCACAGAATGATGGGAAGGGGTCCTGAGGACCTCCCAACCTTCTGCCCTACAGAAGACAAGGCAAGGCCCGGAAGTGAACTTTCCTTGGCAATCACACCCTTGTGATACACAGCAAAGGTCTAGGCCAGGGCAGGAGTTGGCAGCAGGCTGTCAACACACCTCCAATGCCCTGCCATTTAGCCTCCTACATCAAATAAACTGAGAAGCAGCATCCACAGCCAGGCTGCAGACTCCGCTGTGATCCTCTGTCCTCTGGACTTCCTCTGCCTAGACACCTACCCACTCAGTTTTCTGAATCTGACCTTCAGACAGGGATTCCTGTCAAAATCTGTGGCGGAGGAGTTAGCAATGCTTCCTGAACAGCTTGGGCTGCACTTCCAGAGCCCCAGCCAAGGCTTGCAAACGCAGGTGAGCTTCCTGACCCCATGGAGAGCAGGGGATGCCACATCCTCAGAACCCCTGCTCTTAGCCTGGAGGTCTTTTGACCCCATGGAAATAAAAAGGCAAGAGGTGTTGATTCTGTGTGCTCACACCACTGAGCCGCCAGCACTGCCCTAGCCGTTGATCTGAGACCAGTGCTAAGCATAAATGATCCATATATTCAAAGCAGCCGAGCTCAGACACACCCAGATCTTCCTTAGGGAGGCAGGGGCATCCTGCTTGACACCTCTAGGACTTCTGTAGCCCTCAACCCAACAGTAGAGTCTAGCAGCTGTTCTTTCCTGTGTTTTTGTCTTGCACCATAAAGGAGAATGTTCTGTTTGCCTCGAGGTAAACCAACCACCCTTTGTGAGCCCCTTAGGTTGTAATTTAGGGATAGATTTTTCAAGAGACAAGCCGAGTGTCAGGGATTATGGAGGAGCTTTAGATTTTCAGAATTTAGTGAGGATCAATGAGAGATTGGGGAGCCTCCTTGGGAGAGCTTGGGGGAGACTCGGCAAGGCCAAGTGGCTCCTGCTTCCTTCTGTTAAGTGGCCAGTCATCTTAGGCAACCTCAGGGGCATCCTGTCAGCTTCAACATCCAGGAGAAGGCTTTTCTAGGATTACATTTTTATAAAAATGACAGTTTAGAAAACTAAATGCCAAATGCTAATTATATTGTAGTCCCAATAATTTGGGGAGTAGATTCTAGGTTTAGAAGTTCATGTTAGGGTGGAGAGCATTTCTTCTGCCTTAGAAGACGGACTGGATTTACCTCTCTGTGTGCGCGCCTAGCACATCTGTCTGCCATCATCTCTCACTGACCTTTTGCTTCTTCTCTGTTCAAGTGGACTCACTAAATATACAGAGAAGGTGTGTCAGGGGTGCTGAGGTGAACCGTTACAACCACCCTGCCCACCTTGCTGGTGAGACTTTACAGCCACAGTAGGTTCGAAGTCTCTGGAAGTCACTGGATATTCTCACATTAACTCTTCCCACCTAGAACCCTGTCCTCCATAGAAAAGGACCTTTTAATAATGAACAGCCGTCTGTTCCACACGACACAGGAAAAACATGATAAACCAAGTCACACAGCTTTAGCCATAAACATTTTCTTACACATGATTTCTACGACTGCACACATGGAAAGCAAGCCATTAAGACTGCAAGACTTGCGGGCAACGACGACACTCACTGGGCTTCCTGCCATTACGCCACAATGTTTTATGGTGTAATTTTATTTATAACTGAAAAAGGTAAATAGGTAAATATATAAAATGGTAAACAGACCCCTCCCCTCCAGAGGCTTTCTCTACAAATTAACTCTGTGGTCATAAACCCCATGCCAGCTGGACCCTCGTCCTGTGCTCTGTGGCACAGGCAGCCGGGACAGGTAGTCGGCCGAGGAGAGACAAAGTAGGGTCTTTTCTACCATCAGCCAGGCATGTTAATTGAACTTTGGCAAATGTTTAAAGATTTCTCTCTCCATGTTTGAGAAGGAATTAAAAGCAGTTGAGCTGGGAAACGAACATCTGTTACTGCCTTACACTCCTGACCACAATGAAAAACATTCATAATTGAAGCGGCTTTGCTTCCTTGCTAGTTAGCTCTGTAATCTTAGGTTAAAAATATAAATGCCGAGGCTCCTTATTGTCTTCGGGCCTTCTTATAGCTGCTTGTAAAAAAAGGTAGTTTATACTGGGTTTGTTTTTTTCCACTGGAATAACAATATCAGGAAACAGACTTGCGTAAAAAGATAGGGATGACAACAGCCCCGCACCTCCGCGCGGAGCCCCGGATTATGAAGCTATGAAACAGTAGTCAAGAGTGCTTTATATTTGGGAGTTAAATACACTTTACAGCTGTGTAAAAAGCCAGAGCCATTTTAGGCCAAACATAAACATTCCAGTGTCTACAAAGTTTACTTATATGGAGGACTGGGCTCCTTTCTCTCCCGGGGAGGGATCTGTATGTTCTGCCACCGCGGAACAACACTGAAAATCCTTCCACATCGAGTCACTTCCCTTCCAACACCGGGAACTTCAGCAAGAAAAGTCAAATCTGTTTCCTACAGTTTGGGAGTGGGGTGGGGATGGGGGTGGGGTTCGGGGGGAGGTTGTCCTCACCCTTATAACTGATAAGGCCCCAGGTCCATACCCTCAGACCCATCCACTTCCCTTCTTGCTGTAATCTAGCATTTCCTGAGACAGCACAGTCCAGAAGCAGAACCATTGTTTGACTGACTTTCTTCTCTTATTTAAGATGGACTCCTCTCTCTCCATCAACTCCTCTAAACGAAGCTTTCTTAGTATGGCGTGTGAGGTCGTTATGGCTGTGTATGGTTGGATCGCACGGACCCTCTGCTGTGCACCCCATCACTGGTTCACTGGTATTTGCAGTTGGGCTGCACTACTGTAAAAACCACATGTCTACGCGGCCTTTTCTGATCCTTGGCTTCCATTCTTACTCCGGACACCCCATGCTCCCCTTTCCCCACCGAAGGACTCACTCCTAAGGAGCTGTGACTGCCGCTTCATTTGGCAGCGATAGCACACTCTGATCTTAGGCTGGGCATATATGCTTCTCTGTAGTCACACTCCCATCCGGCAGAGAGCAGCCATTTTCTCTGACCCATCTCTGCATGCTTACCCTTCTCAATAGGCATTAGTCTTGGCTGTTCACTTTGAGTGTCCAGAAAGTTGGCATAACTTTTTTTTTTAATCTTCCTTGGTAAGCAGGCACTCTGATAAAATTATTAGAAGACAACAAACTAGTCATATTTCCTCCCATCAGTATGCAGTTAACTTGAAATTTGGTCAAACAGATTTGCCAGCCTGGGTTTTGAGTGGAACTGTCCTAATTAGCTCTTCTTCCCGGTCAGGCTCAGATGAAACCTGTCAGTCATTAACATCAGTTTTGGGGAGAAGACAGTGAACTCATCTCAGGTTCAGCACAGGGATCCTCTGGTGCTGGACGTCTGGGTCTGTCGCCCCAGAGGCCAGAGCAGGCATGAATAGGCTGTGAGCTCTAGTCAGCTCTGGCCCAGCTCCCACACCACAGAATCCACTGGGGTGAAGAAGCCAGGCCCGAGAGGCTCCCCAGGGAGAGATGGGCAGAGGACAGCATGGCTGTCACGCCCTCCGCCCTCCGCAGAGCATGGGGCTTTCTCTGAGGTTTTGGAAAACAAATCTGGCTGGTTTTCTTTCAAAGTGGTGTTGGCTCAGCACACCTCTCCTGCCCTCACCACCCCCACAGGAACAAACCCCAAAAGTGCCTAGGGAGCTGGGATGTTTGTTCTGGCCTCAACGCGAGTGGGAAGTGCTATAAATCTCTCCAGAAAGCCCAGGCTCCTGGGATCTCCAGAACCAATCCCCCAATTTATGAGGACTGGATCATTCAGACAGATGTCTGAGCCTTGGGCCTTATGAAAACCATTAATTTATGGGAATACTCCTGCCACTCAGGAAAGCACTCTTTCAAGGCATTCCACTTATGAGGATGTGCCTGCCGTCTAGGGAAGAACACCACAGCAGCACAGCCTGTGTTGGCCCGGGCAGCGACCCCACTCACTTTATTTTCAATTTGTTATCTGGGAACGTACCTAGTGGTTTCTTGAACAGGGATGGAGGGGGCTGGATGTGGGTGGCATTTACTGATCTGATTCGTTAGCATTCTGGTCATCCAACACTAGCCCAGGAAACCCAAAACAAAGCAGTAGCTAGCCAGCACTTAGACGGCCTATGCTAGGCTGGCAGTATTGGGGTCACTAGCCACTGTGGTGTAGAGGCTGGAGCCTCTACACCTGGCTTTGGCTCATCAGGTCTGAGGGGAGGGGATGTCTAGAGAGCCATATCTGTCACAAGCTCCCAGGTCACTGGGGAGTTTGGGAATGATTAAAACGTCACATTCCATTGCAGGTCAACGACTTAAGACCATGTCATGTTTTTAAAGCAGAATCCTAGAGTCTAGACTGCTCAGTTCTTTCCACATGCCTGGGAAACGGCCCAGTAACCTACTCAGCTACTCCATCTCAGGAGTCCAGAGTTTGCCTTTGTCTCCAGGCTCAGCAGTTCCTGCAGGCTCTACCTCATCAGCTACCCTGCCCTGCTTCCCACCCGACTGTCACAGTTCCTGGATCCCACTGCTCTCTCCCCAGGACGACAGCAACAGTCCAGTTAGACATTCCTATTGCAGCTCCCACAATGCTTCGGTCACAGTCAGAACTCTAAAAACTTCACTTTGTTTATTAGTGCTGTTATGATGTGTGTGAGAGCATATGTGTGGAGGTCAGAGAACAGTTTGTGAGAGTCACTTCCATCCTTCCACTGCGGGATCCTGGGCCTAACTCAGGCCTGGCTCGCATACAAGATTTTTACCTGCTGCAGCATCTCCTACCCACCAGGATGTTTCAAGAGTGAAAAGCAAACCAAGACATTTCTGCAGGGAGATGACACTGAGGGTTTTGTTGTTGGTTTACTACTTAGAAAAGAAGGAGGAGGAGGAGGAGGAGGAGGAGGAGGAGGAGGAAGAGTAATAGGAGAAGGAGGAAGAAGAGGAAGGACGGTGGGGGAGAAGTAGCAGCTCTTATCTCCTGGGTGTCTGCATCCAACTGCACATCTAAACCAGCCAGCTTCATGAATCTTTCTTTCCATCCAAAATGTGTCTTTTAATCTTCCTTTAAAGATGCTCTTCTGTGTGGTGGAGGCTTGCCCTGAGTTCTTGAGTCTTTTGCCTCAGCCTCCTGCTGCTGTGTTTACAGGTATGCGCCATCACTTCTGGCTTACTTCGGTTACTTCTTAAGGAGTCTGCTGTGGCTTCCCATCTCAGTCCTGGGTCGGGTGTCTCTTTTCTTCACACACAGCTGGTCTCTACTCTCCCCTCTCTCCCCCACACCCCGATGCTTCTAGGCTGCCTGGCTTATGTGTCTGTCTCTTCCTCTACATATGCTGGGTCACAGCCGCCATTCAACTGTCAGTTCAGTGTATTAATAGTTTCACCTAGAAAATTAGTAACTTCTCAAGATAAACTGGGCATCCTGGAGGCCACTTAAATGGATCACGTTCCTTGTGCTCAGTTCAGGCCCTTGTCAGTTCTTTGAGGCAGGGGAGGAGAGTACCCAAGAAAAGGCAAACATGGTTAAGACTGGCCACTAAAACATGTTGGTAGTGTGGCATGGGGCAATTCTCATGATACCTCCTACCGTTCAGTGTCTATTACATATAAAATTGGGGTACAGCATGCTCTACACAGTGCTAGCACGTTCTGAGAGCTCTGCAGCGGTCATCCATAGTGAGTCCTCCTGCTCTGGTGGGCCAGCTCTCTAACATTCTTGCCAGGGTGGGTAGAAGGCCAGAGGGTCTGGCTTCAGCCTGTGGCCATGACTTCTGTCCAGTGATGCCACTCCTCCTGTGCCTCCCTTTTTCTGCCATCTTGGTTCATAACCTCTGAGGGCCCACTGTACTTAGTAGACAGTGCCAAGGCTTTGGACACTGGATCCATACCCGCTCTTAGAACTCCTGACCAGGGCCTTGAGAACCATAGTCCCTTTCTGTCCCAAGCCAGACAGCTTACTGTCACCGTTTAGACCCATCAATGTTCCTGTTGTAACTACTGTCAGGACTTTTCTAAATACTTACAGTGGGAAGCTCATTTGATTAGAAGTATGAGTAGTTATGTTGTTGACTTTGAGACAGAGTCTTGCTTTGTAGTCTAGGCTGGCCCTTGTGGCAGTATTCCAGCCTTAGCTTCGAATTCTTAAATATCTTTCTAGGTAAGTTTTGCCAGCATGGTTTCTTAAAATGCCAAGAGTTAAACTTCCCCTTTCATGGTAACTAGTAATTCATCAGCTCTGGGATGCACAGAGGTGAAAGGCGGAGTTGATCTTTCTCAAAACATAATGCAGGACAATGGTTCAACTACAAGGAAGCAGCGAGGTTGTTTACATTTAAGCAGAGCAGTTCCGAGTGAGATGTCAGCCCTTGGATGCTGGAGTCCAGGAGGAATTTCCAGAGTTCCTGGGAGAGAGGCCTGTATGCTAGGTCTTCTACAATGTGGGCTCTATTTTATGGGCCCTGGAAGACGAGAGGCAGTGGTTCCTGTTGCTGCTTTGTCACATGGAAATCCCACCTAGCGATGACTTTATGGGTCTGTATGGTCCAGACAACAGGGTTACTCTTTAGTGAAATGGTTCCCAGGGGAAGTGCCTGTGAAAATTCCCATCCAGCTAATTACCACTCAGAAGGATGGGGCTGCTACCAGAGGGCGCTCGACTCAGGTAGCCCCAGAGCCACTCTCCCAGCTTAACTGCATTCTCTGCCCTCAAAGCAAGGCAGGAAAGAGGAAGAGAGAAACCTCACTACAGAAAAGAGGGGAGACAGAAGGCTGCTCATACTCAGCTTGCTCGAATGCCAGAGCCTGCCTCTGAGAGACAGGTGATTCCCAACCACTTCTGCATTGCCACAGGAAGCCTGTCAGCTTCCAGGCTACCTTTGATCTTTAGAAGCATATAGACACCATGTCTACCCTCTATGCTAGCTAGGAGACAAACTGCTCCTCATCGTCAGCAAGGGACAGTGTGAAACCCAGAGTAGCCTGCAGCTATTTCCACCTTGGCTTTTACAGGTCAGGAGAGAGGAAGGTGGTTACTGGAGAGAAGACAGCTGTCTGCAATCCCTCAATCCTGGCCAACTGACACATGGCCACAGTGGTGAGAAGGTAAGGTCTGGACTCCCAGCATAGCATGTTCTGATTAGAGAACACCTTCTTCCTGAGGCCCTGGATACCAGCACTGTGCCATGGTGGCCTCTACCACCAACAGCCTGCCATTGTCCCAATGCAGTCTCCCACACTGGGGCTCTAGTGGGATAGTAGCTATCTTTCTGACTAGCCGTGCTGTGAGAACTGGGTCTCCTCCTCCCACCTGTGCTCCACAGCCTGTAATGGGCTTGCATACTAAGTACCCACTTCCTGCCAGGTGACGTACCTGGGAGAGATAAGGGGCATCTCTACCAAAAAAAGACATTTGGAAAGATGAAACAAAATAAACATTTCTTCCTGTCTGCAGGTGAGCTCTAAGGAAGCATTCATTATGTGACACTGAATCTGAGATGTCCCAGACAGGACCTGCAGCCCAGAGGGAACTGTGCAGCCCATAATCAGATGGGGGTCTTATGAATGAAGAACTCCACATTCGCCATGATATAACATGAAGACAAACAGTATTCTCTAGTGCTGTGCTTGTACAGGGTGAGCCTGCCTGAATCACTCACTGAATTTCAAATTTTAAAAATAATTTTGTATATGCATTGGTGTTTTGCTTGCATGTATGGCTGTGTGAGGGTGTTGAATTCCCTAGAGCTGGAGTTAGAGACAGCTGTGAACTGCGATGTGGGGCTGGGAATTGAACTCAGGTCCTCTGGAAGAGCAGTCAGTGCTCTTAACCTCTGAGTCAGCTCTCCAGCCCAGAATTTCAAAGTTTTTGATCTAGAGAAAAATAATTTTTATATTATGATTCAGAAAATATCCCACTCCCCTGTTTCTCAAGTCAATGAGTACTCTTAGTAAGTGTGAGTTTCTCTATGTTCTGTTTTTTAATTCCTCCACTTAAAAATGCTGGTCACATTACGGTTGGCTTCTCGCTGGTTGACTTTCCAGTGAGGTGTGACTTCAGTTTGAAAACAGCGGTTGAGCTGAGCCTGCACAGAGTCTGGCTTTTAAAACCGGAGGGTGTCCATGACACAGTATTCCTTCACTGTGGGGAGCAGAGGATCCTGAGTAGGTGTGTGCCACAGATACAGGCAGAGCCATGCCAGAGGCTCAGAAGGATGCATGCACGCAGCAAGTGTCCGCCATTGCTTTCTCCCCGGGGTGTTTCCAGCCTGAAGACATCACCCTTGCCACGTTTGGCTAAATTCCCTGCTTGTTCAGCTGCACGCAACAACTAGTCCTTTCGGTTCAACTCCATATAACAAACACAGTGAGCTTCTCGGGGGCCGAAGCTTCTCTGTTCAAGAGCTCAGGTCACCTGATCCTGGCTTCTACCTCTCTGTGTGTCTGTGTGTCTGTCTGTCTTTTCTTCTTTCTTTCTTCCCAGTGGCGTTACCTTTGCTTTTTTGTATGAAGGAGTTTGGAGCAGCAACCATGTGTAGACGTGTCACAGAGTGACAAGTTATTTCGTAAAGCTCTGCTAGTGCCTGCTAGCCTCTTAACACTGCCACGGTGTTAGGTAGAAGTGACCCCTTCTGTCAAAGTGGACAGAATCCGCATTCTTTCTATCAGATCTGAAACTATTTTTATGGGTGTGCACATATATACACATGTGCTCGTGGAAGCCAGAGTCTGTGTTGGGTCTCTTCCTCCTTCCCAAGCTACCTTTTTTTTTTTTTTAAGATATAACCTCTCCCTAACCCTGGAGCTTACCTGCTCAGCAAGCCCCTGCATGCCCCTGCCTCTGCCCACCCAGTGCTATGGCTACAGGCCCACACAGTCTCAGGCCTTTGCTGTGGGCACTCAGGGCTGAACTCTAGTTCTCATGCCTCCACAGCAAGTACGGACTGGTTGAGCCTTATTCCCAGCCCCTCCTAAACCCATTTTGGTCAGTTCTCTATCCTTTCTGTCATTCTGGAGATATTACACACTGAACAGGAAAGACCATTAAGATGGTCAGTAATATTGCTACTTTGTTACTAAACACACTGAGGCCATTCAGAGTTCCTGACAGGAGAGGACTCAGGAGCTCCTCGAGTCTGCAGTTCTCTGATGCACACAGTGTGCTTGAGAAGACAAGTGATTTCCTTTGTAGCCACAATATTCTCCCGTGACCTCCACGCCTGTAAGCAGAGCCAGCGGCAGCAAAGCTGGGGCACCCCGATTTGCTGTTACACCGATCTTCCCACCTTCTCAAGCTCCTTCTTCTTTCTTAGAATTTCAAGGGCTTGTGCTTTCTGTAGTAAGCTATCTCAGCAGTACCAAGGACACATGCTAGGGCTTCAGACAAGCCCACATGAATCAAACCTGACTGGTTTCAGGCTGGTCTCAAACTCACAGAGATCTGTCTACCTTTTCTCCTTAGTGTTCCAATACACCTGGCTTTCAAATTTATTATTGTTATTACTTGTGTGTGTGTGTGTGTGTGTGTGTGTGTGTGTGTGAGAGAGAGAGAGAGAGAGAGAGAGAGAGAGAGAGAGAGAGAGAGAGGTGTGGAAGAGGCATGCCTACGTGCCATAGTGGACACATAGAGGCCAGAGAAGAATAACTTTGTGAAGTTGATTCTTTCCTTCACCTTTACAGAGGCTCTGGGACTGCGTTCAGGTTGCCGAGTGTCTATGGAAAGTGTCTTTATCTGCTGAACCATGTCTCTGGCCTGCTCTCAGACTTATAGATACTATTCTACAGTCATCTGCATAACTCTGGGTGCAACAGCTGGCAAACGTTGCCAATGTGGAGAACAGGATCACCGTAAGGAGTCCGCCTGGCATTGCGCTTTGCATATGAGAAGAACTGACCAGTGGTACATATTAACTGGGGACATGAGGACAAACCAGTGCAGGACACTTTCCAGGAAGAACTGGATGTCACTCTGGAGGAGACACAATTTGCCATCTTCTAGAGACAAAGAGAAAACATTCTCATGTTAAGCCTGTCATTTTTATCTATTGCTCTAGTATATAATAGAAAACACAGGTGTGGTGGTTTGAATAAGAATGGTTGTCATAGGCTCATATTTTAATGCTTAGTCGCCAGGGAGTGCCACTATTTAACAAGAATTAGGAGGCGTGGCCTTGCTGGAGTAGGTGTGGCCTTGTTGGTGGAAGGATGCCATTGGGAGTGGACTTTGAGGGCACTCCAAGAGATGGAACTCATACCCTGAAACTGCTTGGTGACCAAGAAGCAGAGACTAGATAGCCCAGGCACCTAGGGTGAAACCAATACTACTGCTCTAACCAAACAACCTCCACACCAAAACTAAAACAGCCAGCCAACCAACCAACCAACCAACCAAACAAACAAAACCCCAAAACCCACAGCAGTAGAATGACCCCAAATGACACTTGGCTATACTCAGAACACTGTCTTGCTCATCCATCATCAGAGAAGCTTCCTCATGCAGCAGATGGGAACAAATACAGAGATCCACAGCCAGAGACTGGGCAGGGAACGAGAGACCTCTACTTAGCCCTAAATGGGATGTCTCTATCTAATCCCGACTCCCAGGGCTCAGGGCCCCCCGGCCCCCACCTCAAGAATAGGCACAAAGACTGTTAAGAGCCAGAGGTGAGAACACCGAGAAAACAGGGCCCTCTAAATAAACATGAGCAGAGCTCACATGAACGCGCAGAGACTGAAGCAGCTTGCACAGGGCCCGCACAGGTCTGCAGCAGGCTCTCTCCGTACAGTACGGCTTCCGGGTTGGTGTTTTTATGGGATTCCTGAGAATGCCAGTGAGTGGGTCTCTGGTTCTCGTGTCTTTCCTTCGGCTCTTTTCCTTCTGTTGGTTTGTTTTCTCCACTTCTAATTATTAGCTTTTGTTTTTATCTTGTTATTTTTATTTCATGATTTTATTTTATTATTACCCTTTAGAGGCCTATTTGTGTTCTGACGAGAGACAGAGAGGGAGTGGATACGGATGGGAGGGGAGGAGGGGCAGAGCTGGGTGGAGCAGAGGGAGGAGAAACTCTAATCAGGATATTAGGTGAGGAAAAAAACTTACTTTCAATTAAAGGATGAGAACAATTTTTCTATTTGTAGTTACTTCATATTCTTAATTTTATGATTTTCATTTTTAAAAGAGCTTATATACCTGGAGAAGACTGTCTCTGTGGGATTGTGCTATCCACAGGGCGGGAGAAGCACCAGGTTCTAACTTCTGTGGCAAGCTCATCTCAGCAGCTTAAGTGCAATCTGCCTCTGCCGTCTGAACTTGGGCTTTTGCCTAGTAACTATTTGTCACATTTGGTTAGGAGCTAAGAAAATAATTTTCTTTCCTATATCATATAGTATGTTCTAAATTACACACAAAGCTTTTCTACAAACCACGTGGCTTTCATTTAATCTTTGCATGGTAGCAAAATGCTGTTCATGCTTTTCAGAGCTTGGCCAAAACTAATTTCACTGAGATGGACTGAACGGAGATTTCCAGCATAACGAAGGTCAAGTTTCATGGACTATCAGTAACTTCTTAGGGAATGGGATGCCTACTCAGCATGTGGGGTCATCACAATCATGTCCTAAAATGTCATCCCAAATTGCCTGCCTGTTCTCAGTCCCTTAACAGCCAGTGCATGGTGACCTTCCAGAAAATAATAGTTCTACCTAGGAGAAAAGATCCAACAATGTACCAGAAATGCCTGTCAAGGGGCTCAGAAGCCTGTTCAGCTGTTTTCAGGTTAAACATTCTAATGATAACCTCTTCCTCCTCCTCTTCCTCCTCCTCCTCCCTGTCCTCCTCCTCCTCTTCTTCTTCCTCTTCCTCTTCCTCCTCCTTTTTGAGCTAGGTGTTTCACTTTGTAATCTGAGTGGCCTCTTACTCCTTTGTCAAGTGATCTCCCTGCCTTAGCCTCCTGAGTGTCCAGAATGACAGGCATAGAACCACCAGAGCCAGCTCTGATGAAAATCTTAACTAGGTAGCTTATGTTGGACTGTGGACTGTTTTGTGAGAAGTGTGCTCTTCAGTATTTGCCAGGAGGGAAATCTGCTCTTTCTTTGAAAATCTGGGGGATGTTGAAATATGTATCTATGTTAAAACTATATAAATCCATCCAACTGAAGCTGGGAAGTGCTATCATAGAAGCTAGACAGCAGCAGGGAAAGTCTCTCTGGTTCACTCAACATCGTTCAGTTTTTTGGGTGCTCTGTCCTGGAGCCCCTAGACATCCAGAGTGTGCCTGCCTGCCTGTCTTCCTTTTTCCTCTATTTCCTTTAAAATAACACGTGTAACTGAGCTACAAAGACAGAAACCATAGTACATCACAGCACTTGCATTTCAAACTCCCCAGCAACTTCAGTTTCTTGTGACTTTATGTGGTTGACTTTATGTAACTCTTCATCGCAAACCGAGCCAGAACCCAGAGAGCAGAGTGGAGTATGAACTACATATACCTTTGATCAGATAAGATCTCTCCAAGGCATGGTCAGAAATTAATGCCAGTCCTCATTTTTTCTAAGAGGGACAGTGTAGGTTTGTTTGCAAGGTGCTAAGACTGTGCAACCAGAAACGGTTCAGTCGCCGGCCTTCAACGGTTTCCAGCAGCCTAAGCTCCCCCTTCCTGGCAATTACCACTTCCTTTTTAGTGCATTTCCAAGAATCGTGAGCAAATTTCCGGGCATGAGCAGGGAGGCTCTGTACCCTGTTGTCTTTTCAGCAATGGCAAATTAGCTAAGTCCCCCCACCCCCCACTTGCAGATCCTCTCTTTAATGCTGTCCAGCTGGGTGTGCCTGGGGATCATTTTATTGTTAAAACTAGAGCCACATGGAAAAGACATTAAAATGAGTTCGCTGCTGATACCCACAAAGATGAAAGGGCTTCTCTGATTTTAATGTGCCCGTTTTAGACAGTGGGGTGGGATGAGGGGGAGAAGAAAAGGGTTCTCGGGAGACCTACCCATTTGGCAGGTCTGCAAATCCGTCAGGGTGGACTCTTCATCCCCTCCTCAATGGAGGCCTGTGGAACACCGAGTCAGCTGATCTCCTCCCATCCTCCCAGCATCCATACCAGCTCCTAGGTGTGCCCTGGCTACCTTAGCCCCCATAGTGCAGGCTCTACTTGCTTCCAGAAGAAACGTGCTGGCAAGTGCACATGGAGGGCTGCTGGCTCATGTGAGCTACGGACCTTGGCTTGGAAAGGTGGGATTCCCTTTGGATGCAGGGGTATGGGCTGCAGAGTCCAATGTGTGAGCTGTAGAGCTGCCTTATCTTGTCATCTTTCTGGCCTGTCTGGGATGTGGCCTCTGCTGGGACAAAGAAAAGCAACCAGGATTGAGGGCAAAAGCCTTGACTGTTTGCAGCATCAGGCAGCGTGGCAATAAAGCCTGTCACGACTTCCTAGTGGGAATTCCTAACAGTGGACATTTTGTTTTTATTGGTTTTGATTAAACAATAACAGCTAATTGTGGAGATGAAATTTAGGTTTATAACTAAACATAAAGTGTTAAGTATGGGAGCACTGCATGAATATTAACAAACATGGAAAAGTGGTGTTAATATGGTTGGTCTCCAAACAGTTTTATCATAAGTTAAATTATCAACATTTTCCATTACTCTGAGATTAACCTTCGGGGCTGGAGCCATCATGCCAAGTGTTGGGTTTGCTTTGAAAGTTCTCTGGCTGAAATAGGTAGTTTTTCTTTCTTGTAATCTCTTAATATAACAAAGTATTCCTTCTGTTACAGGACACAAGATATTTTAGATATTGCAAAACCTAGGCGCTTAAATACTTTCAGCCACTCATGGATTTTCTGTAAGATAGTTCTGTAAGGCAGTTTGGCAGCTAACTCTTATGCCACAGCACCCCCTCCCCCATACCTTTTCTCCCCAGCCTCTCTCTTGAGAGGAGATTGCTTTCTTCGTTCCTGCTACTCCTTTAGGATTGTTCCTAAGTTAGGAACAGTAAGGGTCCTGCCTACTGTCCTTGGGTAGAATGGAAATGGCGAGAGAGCTTGGCAGCCTCTCTGCTGCTTGCACTGACTTCCTCTGTTCTCAAGTGGGCTGTCTGTGGCAGGGGGATGGTGCCTGTGGCAGGGGGAATGGTACCTGCAGCTTCAAGGTTACCCTGTTAGAGTAACACTAACGGTGAGACACACCCTGGCAAATCCATATATTTGTATAATCAATAGCCTAGAAAGAAATGTAGAATATAGCCAGCATCCTAGAAGATTCTTGCGTATGGCCCCTGGCCCTGGCTGAACTAGCCTGATTCCTACAGCAGAGAGGTTTGAAAGTCCTGGACGTCCTGTGTTCTTTATGTCTTCTCTCCCTCTGTGTAGCATGTGTCTGAGACTCAAGCTTGTCTTTGATACACCAGTAGTTCTGTTCCTTTTTGCTGTAAGACAGTATGTCACCAACTGACCATATCATGATGCGTTTGTATATGTGCCCAAGGATAAACTACTTAATCTTTTGTGGCTACTAAGAAGACAGCTACTCTGTACATCCTAGTGCCTGGCTCTTGTGGCCAGATGTTCTCATCCCACTGGATACCTAGAGGAACTGCCAGGCCCATATCATTGTTTTATACCCCTGAGAAGACTAACCTTGTTAGCCTTGTTCTCCTCTAGTGACTAGAGGGACAACGACACCTGTGCTCTCTTCCCTTGGAACAGCATTGAGGACATTCTCTGCTCTTCCCAGTCAGGAGGCTGGGCCTCTCTGAGATGCTGTGTTCAATGAATGCTCTGAATTAAGTGAACTCAAGACTATGGTCCTGAATATTGTGATGTCCTTTACATGCCATTATGACATCAGTATAAAATTTACTAAGTAGGTATTCAGTGCTATCACTTCTTAATGGGAAACAAAAAGATAAAACACCCCAAGGTAGGGGAAGAAAAGCTCCCCACTTCCTGACTCTGGTGGTAAATGAGCCTTTGTGGGCATCACCTTTAAGTGAGGGCTCAGGGTGAGGACCGTGAGTGTGGATCTGAGAGGGACAGCCAGGCTCCTGCTCTCACTGAAGCTCAGCTCCAGGGATTATTGTTATGACCCCTAAAACAACAGAAGAGGAACTAGACATTTGTAAACCCACAAACCTTGTTCCTACCATCCTGGGTGAGGAAAAGTCACAGCAGTGTCATCTGTTTCCAACACTGAGTTGTAAGAATTCTTGCTATGGTGGGCTAGTTTTTTTTTCTGGTTCTGTTGTTTGTTTTCTGAATTTCACAATACTATTCTTTAATACTATTTTTAAGGGCTGGGGAGTTAGCTGCAGCTATTAAAGGCGTTTGCTGTTCTTGCAAAGAAGCCATGTTCGATTCCTAGAAACTACAACTGTCTGTAATGTTGGTCCCAAGGATCTGATTATCCTTTTCTGACCTCTGTAGGCATATATGGGATACACAGACATACATGCAAGCAAAATACTCATACAAATAAAATAATGTAATAAATAAATAAAACTAAGACAAAAGGTTTTGATAAAGTCCAACCCATCTATGCTTTCTTCGGTCTTACAAACTCTTTAGATGTGTCCTGCATCCATTCTGACAAGGAAGGGATAAGCTTGCTCTCCCCTGAAACTGTGCTATGCCAGAACAGGTCATTAGCAGATCCCACCTGTACTGCACACTCCTGGCACCAGCCCTCTCTGAGCTTAATGCAGACCAAAAATAAACACACACAAGAAGTCCTTAAGGGCAAAAAAAGTCTTCTTTGTGTTGAAAATGTGCATAGCTACTTCAAGAAGCTCAGAGCAGCCTGACCACAGCACAGCAGCCGCACTCACCTCTGAGAGCCACTGGTTCCCGAACACATGGCCTATTTACCAGAGCCGGGGGGGGGGGGGTCTAAGGGTAGAGTGAGGCCTGGCACAGTTGCTGCCTGTTCTCACTGCAGGGACAGAGCCTCACAGTAAAGCAGGCAATGCTGCCACTACACCAAGAGGAAACTGAGGTTTGGAAAAGCTTAGGGCCACTTACTTCCCAGACTTCTCTGACAGGAAGGGTTCTCACTGCTTTATCCCCAAGACCCGAAAACTGTAGAGTGACATGCCACCTTTGTCAACATATCCAAGTCTGCTTCCCAGTTCCCTAGTTGAGATTCTAGACTGATCTGGGGCTATAAAGTCCCCACACTGATCTCTTCCTGAGGCTATCCTGTCTTCTTTCCTCTGGAGTCTGTGTTTGGCTTAGAATTCTATGAGGCATTTCATGGAGGCAAGTGTACAGTTTATAACACTTGAATACTCACTATCATACACACATCCTCACGGGCTCAGCACTGATGGCCTCTGTGTAACCTCCGTCATGTCTTACAGGCCGTGGCTGGCCCGTCACCCTGGTGCACATACACTGCAGTCACCGTTATCCAACGCGCTTTCAACTGGCTTCTCCCGAGGAATGCGTGCTTTAACACACAGAAAGGCCTTATGGCTCTCTGAAAGCTCAATACTCACTCACAGTTTCTAACAAGACCGATACTAATAAATATGTCCACTGAAAAGATCCTAGCACCGTGGGGAACAGGAGCTAACCTGCTCGGGGAAACAGCTAATTCAAAAAAGGTTATTCAAGCCCCTTTGTCTTTAATGTGGTATTAATGATGTGTCTCATCAAGTGTTAACAGAGAACAAATTGCTCGGTGAAGGAGAATGCCGTACATTATAAAGTGCTAAACACATATAATGTACTGTCATCACTACAGATCACATGGTACATGGGTTTGACGGCTTCTTCCAGTTAAGAACAATACTGTGTGGGAAGGCTTCTTGGTGGTGTCTAGCAGTCGTTATAGAAATGGACGAAACCCTATTTCTTTGTCTTCTTTACTCTTCTAACACTTTGAGAAGAAAGACATTAAAAGTCATTAGCCACAAGCTAGGGGTGTGGCTCAGGGCGGCTCAGTAGGAGGACTGGTGTGTGTCAAGCCTGAGGCCCCAGGCTTTATCCCCAGGATAGGGATGCAGGAGAGAACAGATGGCAGAGCCCAGAGTCAGCTGTGCAAGACTAGATCCTCAGGCGACACGGCCTCTAGTCTCCTACACAGAGAGAGGACTAAGACACAGCAGAATGTATACAAGCTGACAGTCACATCTCAAGCCAGGAAAGGGTCTATAGTGGTTCCAAACACAAACAGGCTGGATAGAGGTTCTGGCTCCTCCAGCAACACAGTGACGCTTTAATGACTGACCAACCCAACTTCTCCACAGGAGGATTTTAGGGAAGGTTTCTTAGGCTCCATCCAGACAGTCCACTCTTCAATACAGGGCCTGTTAGCCCAAACTAGAGTATCCATGTTTGTAATAGATAGCAACTTCTGTTGGCAGCAAACGTCTCCTCATACCTCACTGTCAAACAGGGTAAGCGGCTTCTTTATGCAGCTCCCTGGAGCCCAGGGTCTGCTCTTGGGCTGCACTCTTGGGCTGGTTAGTCTGCGCTGAGCTGGCTTGGGCCTTGACTTTTTCTGCTTGTTGTGTGTGTGTGTGTGTGTGTGTGTTTTATGATTTTCTGCTCTTACAGAAATTTTATTTTGATTTCTGAAAATAAAGGCATGAAAAAAGAATCCATTGCACCTCTACTCAACAGGAACTCCCAAATACCTTAAGCAAACTCCTATCAGCTCATTCTGCATGTCTGTATCAGAGAGCCTTTTTCACCCTCAGGAAAAATTAATATCTTATTTTAAAAAAATTGCTGTACATTTGTTTCTTCTCTTGTGTGTATGTGTGGGGGGATGTCGCATGTGTCATCCTGTATGTGTGCAGGTCAGAGGACAAATTGCAAGAAGTGGTTCTTCCCTTCCATCCTGTGGGATTTGGGATAGGACACAGGTCTTCCACCTGGGTGACAAGCACCCTTACCCGCTGAGCCATTTTACTAGCCTAATATTGTACTTTTAAAAAATGACTTGCTGTGATTTAGAAACTTAAAAATTTTAAAAATCTTTGTCATTTGAACAATTACTGTAAAAACACCATAAAGAAATATTAAAGAGCCTACTATAAGGAATAGGAAGCAAACTAAAACAGTACAGACGTTTCTGTAATTCAGTAGTCAGTAATACCAGTCTATTAGCCATCTTACTGACTACCTGAATTTACAATGCAATGTGAAGGCGTTCCCATCCCATTGATGGGGACCCACGACATTGCTGTGATTGGCTGCTGTGCACACCTCGGGTTTCTCCTTATTAACTGGTGGTCACTGAAGGTTTAAGGTCTCTTTATAGATTCGATCTAGACTAGGACCCTGTGAATTAAGAACAGATCAGAGAACTCAGACACTGAAAGATATGACAGTAAAGTCAGGACGCATCGCACCTAACAAGCTTATTTGTATAAACTCTACCAGCCTGGCCAATTCTGAGTGTCACTTTAACAACTGGCTTGTTCGTAATCATGAATGTGCAAGTCCTAGTTCTCTGGAGTCAGCTCACCCTTAGACAGAACCTTGATTTACCGCATTAGACTCTAACCAGTGGTGTGGGTGGTGAGTGCTGTAGGGAGAGGGATGGTCAGGGAGGGTGAGCTGCAGTTTCAGTGCCTTTATATACCTTGTGTTTTGAATCTGGCAGAATCAAGTTAGATGGCTGGCTGGGCTAGCTGGCTGGCTGGGCTGGCTGGCTGGCTGGCTGGCTGGGCTGGCTGGCTGGGCTGGCTGGCTGGCTGGCTGGCTGGCTGGGTTGGCTGGGCTGGCTGGGCTGGCTGGCTGACTGGGCTGGCTGGCTGGCCTGCTAGCTGAAAGTCTAATAAGAATTTTAAGCAGCTGGGCATGGAGGTGCACATCTGCGATCTCAGCATTTGGGAGGCTGAGGCAAGAGGATCAGGAAGTTAAGGTTGACTTAAACTACACAGTGAGTTTGAGGGTGGCTTTGGCTATCATAAGATCTGTCAAGATACCCCTCATAATTCTCCAAAATATAGTATGCAGTAATTGTGTGACCTCTGAGGTAAGACGGTCTTTTTAAAAAGGTCAGTGAAAGACAATGTAAGAACAGCTTCAGAGGACAGCCTCTGCTTTTATTGCCTTTGAGCTGCATGGCTGTGAGATGTCTGCTGTGTAAGGCAAGGCTGACACAAACCCCAAGTCTACTTTGGTTCATGGCCCTGCCACTAAAGCAGTGCATCGGAGACCTCTGACCTGGTTCCCTGTGTTATCCTGGCGAGGTTTGCGACAGCTGATGATAGTGCCCTGTGTCCAGATGCCATTTAACAACTCTTCTAGAACTTTCTGCATGGAGGTTCTTAAGCCCTCCCGAGAGTGTTGTATTCTCTCAAAACAGGGAGTTTCAGTTTGTAAACACTCATACCTCAATCAAAACAAAGATCAAAAGTTGGTCAACAGTTGTCAAGATGGGTCAACAGGTAAAGGCACTTAGGCACTTGCACCTGACCTGGCGCTCCAAGTTCAATCCCCAGGACCCACAGAATAGAGAGAATGGCTCCTGAAAGTTGTCCTCTGATACACACAAACACACACCCACACGAATGCACACAGCGCACACCCACGATGTAATGCAAAGAAATCTCAGGAGGGCCATAGACAATAAGTCCTAATGCAGAATTTCCAGACTCCTGAACACCAGCCATTACAGGAACAATATCAAAGGAACACTGGTGTACATTTATAATCCCAGCACTCTGGGGGAAGAGGCAGGAGGATCAAGAATTCAAGGGCAGCCTTGGCTACATATTGAGTTTGGCCTAGCCTAGATAAGACCCTGACTTAAAAATAACAACAACAGCAACGGATGCTTTAAAGATCTCAGTGTAATACTGGTTACTGTGGCATCATGGCAAACCAGAGAGAGCACAATTTCTGAAAAGACAGCCATGGATGGGAGTGCAGAATGCCACTCACAGATCTCCTTCACCACACGTGGGGACAGCAGTGGCGACTCCGTGGGCCTGGTGAGTGCTGAGCACAGAACCACACAGAAAGAACTCGGTGAGCATGAACAGTAAACATGAGTGTGATCTGTCTCTCCCCTTAGGAACTGTTGGCACTGCCATTTCTAAAGGACAACAATGGGATTATTCTGACACCTTGTTTTCAGAGAGCTGAATCATCATCTTTATATTTCTCTCTCTCTACAATTTCAACTTGGGCCTGTGTAACAGAAGTGTTCACTCTTGCTGAGACACACCATGCCCACTGTCCCCATGGTGGCAGATTCCCTGAGAAACTATAAAGCAAATGTCAATGCCCAAACCATCTAAAAAAAACAATTGAAAAACTAGGCTGTTCAGAGAGCATAGCTTAAAAATATTTATAAATGAAATGGTTTACAAAGTGACCACTACTTCCAACCCAGGAGTGCACAATGAACGTGGGAGCTGGAAGAGTGGGCTTGGGAGGCGGAGCTGTGGAATATTATTTATAACCTGGTAATGCAAACGGCTAGAAGCATATGAGCCGAGCAGAAAGGCTGGTCTCCTAACTACAGGTAAAATAACATTCAGAACAGGGGAAACACCCACAGCCAAAACCGTGCAGGCCAAGGGCTTAAGAAACCATTTCCCCTGCTGATTTTTGATGTTTATGTAGAATGTTCTTCGAGCAGCAAATAACTTAACGGTGATCCTGACAGACTGAAAAGGATACATCTTTCCCACGACATAAATTAATTCTTTTGGTGGGAAATTGCTAAAATGGACAGGGTGTCATAAAAATTTCTTTATGACCAAAGAAAAAGAAATGATTCCATTGCTTGCAAACATTCTTACATGAAAAATAATAAACTCTCACTTCAAACTGTCCTGGTTTTCACAGGGCTCAGGGAGCTGTTACTAATTGGGGCAGTCCTGTTTACCTGGTGTTGGCCATGAGTCATAGTCTACATTACCCCCAGTATGAAACACATTCTGCTGGAGACTGCTGGCTCCCACAATTCATATCCCATCTGAATAACTACTATAGGGATCACAGAGAAAAGGACCCAGCACTCTCCATACCCAGGTCTGCCACTCTTCAGATTTACATGGTAGATAACACGTGAAGACTCTGAAAGCCAGTGTTCACAAAATAGAATGCAAAGGCCTCCTGAGGCCATACCCCACGACCCAAAAAGTAGAAACAATGTCAAGCCTTTGACCCAGCCTTTAACATTTGGTAAGCTCCAGTACTCTGTGACCTGCTTAGGGTAATGGCATTTATGAATAAAAAGCTCAGAGAAATTCTAGTCCCTGGGTTGCTATACCTTTCCTGTCTTCGAAGTGCTCAATCATGGCTGAACTGAGGATGTTCATCTATCATGAGATAAAAGTCCTCCAGAAAAGTCCCCTAATTTCAGTCAGGAAAGCTGGGGCTTCTTCAGGGTCTTCCTTAGGGTGTAGCCTTGTACACTAAGCCCCACACTAAGGACTCTCCTTTAACTCTGTTGACCTTAGCATCTTTCCAGACTCCGGGGAGTCCCTTACCCCAATATTTTGTGAATTAATAAATGAGATGTAAAACTCTGGCCATTTCCCTGGTAGGAAACAAGGGGACTATGGGACCTGCAGGTCTCAGTCAGGGAGGCGATGCCAAAGGGGCGCTGGTGCCATCCCGAGTAATCTTTCTCTTAGGATCGACCTTAGGATCTCTTAGAATCTCTAACATGATCCATGGTGTCCTGGACCCTGCCTCTCCTCAGCTTCTTCTTCTGTCTGGCTGTGTTGCCTGCTGTGGGGCATGCAGGGCCCCCCACATGAGGCTATGGTACAGTGAAACACACTTCCTGCCCTCTTCTCCCGTGACACACCTTCCTCCCCAGCTATGCCTTTAATGACTGCATTGCTCTTCCCATGAGCTTCTTCTGGTGCCAGCTGACCTGGAGCTGCTCAGGTCACTGAGTTCTAGATGACACAACTCATGATAACAGCACTGTATTTATGTGTACTTCTTTGATTAGTGATAGTCCGGGTTCCTACAATGGGAGAGGAGGGAATCTGCTTCTCAGATAAGACAAAGAAGGACCTTCCCAGTCCCCATTCCCTGCTTCACACTCCTGCCTTGAAGTACACGAGCAGCTCCGGGCCTTGAGTGCTCTCTGAGATGCTCTTGACCTGGTGAGACAGAAGGATGCTGCAGACAACAAATGCACTCAGCAAAGATGTGCTAAGACACTCAATTGTCAGGCACACAAGCCCCCATCCCACAGTCCGCTTTAGGCAGGAATCAAGCTGGTGTTTGTATCTTCAGCTCTGACCCTACTTCAGTGTTTACTCATCGCCACACTTGGGGAGACGCCGGCATCTACCAGGTAGGTCTACGATGGAGATGGGGCTTGCTTGCTTCTGTAGCTACGTGTCCAACATGTAGGAGGCATATGATTCTGTTCCTCATTTAATTAAGAAAAATTTCAAGGATAAGCAAAACGCGGGAAACAAGTATAAGAAATGTCCCAGTGCCCCACTGTGTATGGATCAACCGGTGCCTCGCCCTTGTCCAAGCAGAAAAATGAACAGATTAAACAAGGTTGCCAGTTCACACACAATAATGTTAAGGTCTTAAAAACCTACAAACACATCACACAGTCAGGCACATACCCTAAATGGCTTACAGGTAACAAATACACGACCAGACACAGCGTAAGGGTGACTAAAGGATCCACGTTGTGTCTCTGAGTCCTCAGCTAAGGGGCTCACCTGTTGGGGTGCTGCTGCGGAATGAAGAGGAGGGAGTGATGGGCGGGGTCACAGGGGGAGTAAGGCTTCCGCTGCTGTGGCGAGGTGGAGTGGACACATTCCCTCGAGACACCGAGCTGGACAGGGTTAGCGAAAGCTTCGGCTGGATCTTCTTCTTCAAGGATTCCTGTTCCCGGCGTGCAGCATCTGTCATGAATCTGAAATGAGAGTTGCAGTGATTAGCCAAGGCCTTGGAAGAAGACACGTGACAGTGGAGTTTGATAGATGCTCTGCCTTGAGGGCGGGGCGGGGCGGGGAGGGGAGGGGTAGGGGGCGGGGCCTGGCAGTAGGTCATCAAGTCTCACGAAAGCTTGCCTTTTCCTATGTAACGGAGCGACCTTACAGCTTGTTGCTTTTGAGTTTCCTCCAAATTGGGCCATATCTTTGCCAGGAAACCTTGTACCTTCCCTGAGGCTTTCTGTATCAAGAGAGCTTTTCTCTTGGGAGGTTCTCTCTCTCCTCCCACTTGGAGGAAACCCGCCCATCCTTAAATCCCCGGGCATTCCCAAATTGGGAGCTTCCTTCTTATGAAGGGTGGTAGCACTTAGTGCTCAAACTACTGACTGATGCTCAAGAGCTGTAGTCGTGTCTATCTGTTCCCTTTAAATGTTTTTTGCTCTGACTCTCATAGTGAAATTTCTGGTTACTTGAGGTCTTAGCACACAGCCCAGCCCTGCTAGGCCAACAGCTGCAGAATGCCTGTGCTCACCAGCCCAAGCAGAGTCAAGAGGAGGCCTGAGAACAGGGTGAGGAGGATCAACCCGCCCTGTCCACAGGCCTGTTTAACTTCTGAGTTTCCTACTCAGAAAGGAGGCCTTATGGCCTGTGTGGCTCGTCTGGACATTGAGGGTATTTTCCCAATGTCTGTTCTCTTATTCTTATGTAATCTAACATCTTATAGTCTGTGCAGCAATCTGGAAATGGTTGTCTTTACCTAAAAACCAAACACTTTCTATATTATTGGCAGGTAGACTTTGTCAGAAGACTTTGTCCATTTCTGGACGTTGTCACGATGAGCATAGTGATTACAGACTATGAAAGCATACAGGTGATAACACACACTTATGTCTACCTAGGCCGAGAGGTGCCTCTCAAGTCCCCCCATCAGCTGCAGTCTGACCAGTTCAATGGAAGTCACTGTAAACTAACTACATGGTACTTCACTGTGGCATCTCACCACACCTGCTTAACATGCTGCTTACACAAGTCCTAGGTGTTTTTCTTCACGATGCTGTGAAATTTTGGAAGTTAACAGATGCTTCTTAGAGTCAGTTACACACACAATGAAACAACAAGCAGTACCATTCCGGGGTCTTTAAATCCCTACTTTTATATTTGGAACAAAGATAGCCCACTTCTTAAATGATCCAGGCAACAAGATCCGGATACACAAATGGCCTTTTCTACGTTGAGCTGTACAGGAACAGAGCTACGCACTGACCAGGGTCTTGGGTTCAGTGCTGTAAGGTGAGGATCCTTATGGAACAGTGACTGAGGAGGGAACCCTGGTGCAGTGAGGACTGTTTGCACCCAGGAGCCCGAACTGGCTCATTCTCAAGTGAAAAGCTGGCTCTTCGGTTCTTCAACTGCTTTCCTGGCTCCCTCAAAACTTCTACTCAAAATATAGATGCTCGGGGGAAAAAGGCAATGGACTGTGGTTTCCTTTTATTATTTCAAGTAGAACCACTAACTAGCCCAGTGCTAAGTGTCTCAAACTGGGGTGTGCTGTGTGCCGGGGAGTGGACAAAACCATAATATAACCACACAGCTTCTTCCAGGAAGACCGATTGTACTCAGTGGTGGGTAATTCATGTGGTAAGATAAACATAAGTATTTCATGGGTAGAAAAAAAGGGTATAACTTGTACGTTAGCTAGGAAGGTGGTATTTGGAGTCACAAGGGCCAGGGTTAAACCCTGCTGGGCTACAGACTGTGTGACTTGAGACAAAGTAATATAAGTCTTCTGAACCGTAGCCTTGTTCTGTGCAGAATGTGACTGAAGCTTGATAGCTCTTATCTGATGTGTTTGAGACCAGAAGATTTAAAGGGGTTCTGAATTTTAGAATACTTGCATAAACACTATCAGTTGAGTATCGCTAATAGGAAGGTCTGAAGTTTAGAGATTTCGGAACATTTGGGGTGAGGGATGCTCAACATGCAACGGCTCCAAGTAAAGATACATTGTTCTCTTTCTATGGGAGAATTTTGTCCCAGTCCCATGGGGCATTGAACTTGGATCAGAAGACCTGGAAGAGAGAACTGGAGGACAGGGGCATGCAGAGAACCATGGCTTGTCTATAGTCTGATCAAACGGCTATTTTAATTTTTTCACACAGGGGTTATATACACATAGAGGCAGGAAGTGGGGTAGGGGATGATGCAGGAGCACAGATGTTCTCAGGGGGAGTACAGATATCTTCCAGAACAGAGTGTTGCCTGGGTGAAGAAGCAGGAAACAGCTCACTATGACTCTGTCTATGATTCTTTTGTTCTTATCTAAGCTGGTACTATCCACCAAGGCTACCTATCCACAAGACCTATGACTACTTATTCTCATCCAGGCTGATAGTTTTCCACCAAGGCCATCCGTCCACAAGATCCATAGCTATCTATTCTAGGGCCAGTGCTTTCTCACAGAGACCAAGACTTTGTGTTAGCAGGCGTGTATGGCTGACTTAGGCCTATGGCTGATTTAGGCCTTCAGAGTATAAACAAGGCTGCTCCCAACAGAATTTGATCTTTGTTTAACTGGCAACCTGCAAAGCTGACATGTCAATATTCTTAAGTGATAGCTGTAAGCCCTGCCTTACATCACTATCTGTATATATTCATAGGAAGTCTGGTACTCTGAATACCAGAGTTTTGTAAATGATCGTCCTTGTGAGACAGCAGGTATCATGTCTAGGCTGTTGCAAGAGCTGACTGTCTGTGGGCGGGGCCTCCAAGGGCAGGGCAGCTCCTATTCCTGTTGTCTGGCCTGCAGCAGATTCACACTGGATTGTGGACTGGAGCCTACTGCAGAGGTCTATGTGAGGACTGAATATGGCGATCCACTTGGAATATAGCAAGTGACGCATAGTTGCTATTCTACAAAAAACGACGGTGTGCCGTGTCTTAGTACTTGGTCAGCCTCGCTCAATGACACATTCTTTGAGTTGGTTCTAAAAGAACTTGAGTGAGCAGAAATCTCACCCAGGGAGTGGCTGATGGGAATGGGCCTGGAGAGGGTATATTTCATGTCAGGTAGAAACTGGCCAAAATACGAGAGAGTTCTCTGCACTTTCTCTTTGGTTTAAAATGTATCAATATCTCACAAATAAAAATAGAAGACAAAGGTGTCAGTAAGTCAGGGTAACTTTAAAAGTAAATGCCCTTCTTAACTCAGCTATGAAGCAACTGTAGCCACAGCATCTTCTTTCCCGGTCACAGTCACCATGCGGGTAGGGTAGGCTGCTGACGACAATTTATCTTTGGCTTGCTTTGTGACGGGTGGAGTAGGTTTTGAGACAGGGTTTCTTTATGTAGCTTTGCCTGTCCTGGAACTTATTCTGTATGTACATCAGGGTAGGCTTGAGCTCACAGAGATCCGCCTGCCTCTGTCTCTCAAGTGCTGGGATTAAAGGGGTGTGCATCACTAGCGGGCATGGCTTGTTTTTTTCTAGTACTTTCTAGGTGTTGAGAACATGGCACTCATGAAACTGAACTAAACATGAAACACACCCACCAGGCATCACCGCCAACCCTCCTCTCCTTCAGTCTTCCCTAGCCTTACGTCACAGAAAACTTGACACACAAAACACACAGCTGCATAGTGTACTTCCAGTAACACACACACAAATGCACACACAGGAATGTCACACCAATGCAAGCCCTGGTTAAACTGGCTGTTTCCCAACGCAGTGGGCCTACCTCTTCTTCCTTCTTCCCTTTATTGACTTTGATGGCACTTGTCTTTTGGGGAAAGGGTGTCTTGCTATAGAGCTTGGGCTGGTCTCAAACTGACAATCCTCTTTTGTTGGTCTCCTAAGTCTTTCTCTATATGCAGACCTGAGACTTATTAAATTCTAAGGCTTTAAGTCAAAAGGTGGGCATGTTCCCCCAAAATGAGGGACCACCTGGGGATGCCACTTAGAAGAGAATGGGATAAGTCAGAGTGGTTGTAGTCAAGAACTGAAGGCGTAGTGATGTAGCTCTGACCAGGGGCCAGCTCCTGCGAGCACACCCTGGCATCCCACAGACAGGCCCACTCCACTATTTGGCTGGAAACACTCCCGTTCTGTAGCTGAGAGAAGCCAAGGAGGTCACATTTCTCTGGTCTCAGCTGCCTTCCTCAGGGGGCTGACACTATTTGTGAGGCCGCCAGTAATCACAGGAGACAGGAGAAACTCAGAACTGGAAGAGAGACTGGTCAAGTCACACAACCGGTCCTGTACACTCGCCCCTCATGTGGTGGGATGACCTGTTCCAGGTCACTGGGATTGGCGAGTGGCTGATCAGGTACAAAAGCCAGTAAAGTCTTGATTCTGAATCAGCGGACTACAGAAAACTGCATGCCGGCTTGTGCTTTAAAGCTGTGTGTGCCCCACAGTTCTCAGAGGGTTTTGGTCTGGGGGTGCTCGAGGAGACGCCTCTGGAGCTTACAGGTGGTAAGTGGGATGGGACATGGTAGGGTGGTCAGGAAGTGTGTCCTTTAGGTTTCAGCCAGTTGCTGCAGTAGGGCTGTCAGGCTCCTGGAGGCCTTGCCTGAGTGGGCCTAATCTGGAGAAGACTGGCCACATCCTCTGTCCACTTCCTTCAGCCTTGCTGTGGAGCCAGCTGCAGCACCGAGGCTGATGATACCGGCTTGGGAGGGCAAGTCACTTCACTTCAGGAACTTTATAAACTGGCCGTTAAATACAGCTACTATTAAGTGTTAAATTGTGTAAGCTTATTAAATAAAATTATTAAAAACAGAGGTTCATTGGTTCTTAATTATCCTACTGCATTTTATTATGATCTATGACCTCAAGGTTACTGACATTAATGCTGTGTCAGTATCTGTATTCAGTAGCATTACAGTGGTTGCTGGGAACTGAGAAATTGGGGATATTTACACCACAGAAATGGGCAAATGTTACCAGTCAGGACATTTTTCCTCATCAAGAATTAGCTACTAAGTATTAGTCAATAGACTTGTAGTCTTTTTTTTTTTTTTTTTTCCGAGACAGGGTTTCTCTGTGTAGCCTTGGCTGTCCTGGAAATCACTCTGTAGACCAAGCTGGCCTTGAACTCAGAAACCCACATGCCTCTGCCTCCTAAGTTCTGGGATTAAAGGCGTGTGCCACCACTGCCCGGCTGTAGTCTTATTTTTAATGTGGAAAAAAAAAAACCCATTCAAATCGGGCTCCTTGCTTACTCACGGAAGGAACTAGGAAGGGAGGAGGGAGAGACTGGAAACACTTCCTTTTCTTTGTAACATTATAAAAAGAAATATATCTCAGCACATCTACTATGAATTTGTAACATTTTAAAATGATTTTTAAATTATGGGATACAGGCAAATGAGTAAATGAGTTTACTCACATGGTTTAAAGAATAATAAAATTACGACTCATGTGTTCAAAATTACCAGAAACTTTGAAGTTTCTTTTATAACTTGTTTTCCCAAGAGACATATTACCCAGATCCAAATACAGTAGTTTTTTAGGGTTTTTCTTTCTAATATATATATTTTTTACACATAGAGAAATTAAATGTTTTTAAAAGAAAAAGTAGTCACTGGAGACTTCATCTCCTGTTGACTAACAGCCTGGAAGTCTGCGGTCAGCAAAGCCATGTTTTGATTTTGAAACTGAAGCTGCTGTAAGATTAATTTTAATTTTCCTACAGATCAGAAATGTCTAAGTGACCATAATTTAACACAGTCATTTGTAGTAATATTTGTTATTGTGAGGGGAAGTACATATTTCTTAAGTAAATTTTCAAGACTCCGTTATAAACCTTTTAAGTCTGTAGACCACAATGCTCACTTGGGCTGGCAGGTTAAGCATGGCCTAGGAATGTAAGTCAACTGCTGCTCCAGGGAGACCAGTTGCAACCACAAACTTGGGAAATTTATAGTCTTCTCTGAAACCTGGGCAAACACGCCACTGCCATCTCATTCTCTCGCCAAAGCGAGAGAATCCTGTGTTCTCCAGGGGTTCTGGGAGGGTATCTTGGCTTTCAGTGACACTGGAGGCCCTAAGATAGAACACTAAAAACTTTAGTATTTCTTGGAAAAATCTGAAAAGAACTGGGTTTTTTTGAGAGGGTGGGGAGTCTGAATGGCACACGGTCAGGAGCTGCCCTGGTATGAGATGTGTCCATGCAGAGTCCCAGGTCCCCCAGCCCTGGTTCTCCTGGCTGCTGCCCCGGTTCTCCTGGCTGCTGCCCCGGTTCTCCTGGCTGCTGCAATGCAGGGCTGTACTTGGGTCTCCTCAGTCTGGCTCAGGAAGCAACACCTCGAGCATCAGAACAGCTCACTCTATTCATGCCTCATCTTGGCCTCAATCTCTGATCAGAAATGTATCCCATCCCGCTGCACACACCTAGGACACAGCCACAGCCTGGGCTCTGAAACCCCCATCCAGCTGCACACACCCAGGACACAGGCACAGCCTGGGTTCTGACACCCCCATCCAGCTGCACACACCCAGGACACAGGCACAGCCTGGGCTCTGAAACCTCCAGCTCTGAAGTCTGGGAATATAAAGGACAGCACCCAAGATGAAGCTTGACTCTGTCCAAGGCCACTCATTCACTTTCTCCTGAGGGTGGAAGTGTTCACTGGCTTCAACTGTGTACGCAGTGACATGCTAGACTGCAACCTTGCCAGGAACACCACATAACATATGGGATTTAGTATTGGCGCTTCAATATCTTCATGAAATCTGGAAAATCACGAATTATGAAACTTACCTAGTCATGGATAATATATTTTAAGTGTTTTGTTAAATTGGAATTGTTCATTTTATTTTACGTGTTTTTCCTGCATGTGTGTATATGCGCCATGTGATGTACATGCCTGGTATTCTCAGGGGTCAGAAGACATTGTTTCTCAGGACTGTAGTTATAGACAGTGGGGAACCATCACATGGGTGCAGACTATCAGATGAGGGTCCTCTGCAAGAGCAGCAGTGCCATGTCTCCAGCCCAGGATAACACATTTTATATAAACATTAGAAACAGAAATTTCAATAAAATATTCTCTGCAACGTGTGAGATACTCTGATCTTTACCTTTGTTATTTCATTTAATAAACATGCGTATGGCCATTACATGGGTTCCTTTTCTTTCCCATTCTTTTTGACATGGTCTCACTGTGTAGCTGAGCATGTACTTTCAGTTGTCTTGCCTCGGCCTCCTGAGTGCTGGGATTACAGTTGTGGTCCACAAAGCTCAGTTTACACCCACGTAACTTTATGTAGTAACAGGCTATGGCCTGGGGTTTGAATATATTAGCGTAGCAGTTGGGGCAGACTTTGGAAGAAGACTGTCTATGTTCAATTCTCTGATCTATGCTACTTAGCTGTGTGACTCTAGACAATCTACTTAACCCCTCTGTGCCTCAGTTTTCCCATCTGTAAATGCTGACGATAACAGGGCTAACCCAAGAGGTATAAGAAACGAGTCAACACACACAAAGCCCTTGCAACAGCATTGATACTTTGTGCTTGACAAGGGTCAGGTTCCTGGTTCACAACAGATGTGAACAACACCAGCACTGGAAATCTAAGCTCACAAGAACTTTGTCACTGACAGCTCCACCAACAATCTGGCCTGAGCTGAGGCACCAGGTAGCCTGCCGGGTTCTGCTGACCCCATAAGCTGCACTCCCAGGCAGCATGGTGGAGGCAGTGACAGTGGCTGAAGTCCAAAGGGCTCAGTCCTCTCGTTAGAAACAATGCACTGGGCCGTCTATAAACACACCATCCTCTTGGTTTCTCTGCCTTGGTTCTGGAGATGAATCACATTGTTGGGGTGCCCTACCAGCAGGACACCACGGGATGTTTCCTGCAGCTAGGAGAGGGAAACGGAGTTTCAGATTACAATCTTTCTTCTTCCACTGAAGGGGTTTGTAGGGTACTCAAGGCTCTGACGCCCTCATCTCCAACCCCTCAGAAAGCATTGAGGCTGCTGTGTTTCGCTTCAAGTTCTAAGCTTTGTTTAGTCTTCCTAGTGGCCCCATGAGCACTGCCATAAAAAGCAAATCCTGAGCAACCTAGGATGCCTTTGGGACTTTGGGAAGAGCTTCCTACAGAAGCTCTGTGCTGCTGTAAGTACTCTTGGACCCAGGAGCTCATTCCCAGACTAAGACTTCGTGCCCACCAAGGACACCACAGAGCCAGTGAGTCTGCAGAGCACCACACGGGACACTGCACCTAAGGTTCTGGGAAGCTGGTGGGAACAGCAGGTGCATTTCAGCCCACGAACATGAGTGGTCTGTCTCTGTGTGAGAGATCCAGCCGCGGCAGGTCTCCATGTGATGATGGCGTCCTGGTTCACAGTTACTGGTACAGCCAGGAGTGGGTCTGCTGGTGTTAGCACAGTGGGTAACAGGACTGGCCAGTCACACATGAAGTGATCGGCAAGTGGGATTACGATCTGTCTCTGCTCCTCATGAGCAGAGTGGTCTTTTCTTGTGACCTGGGGACCTAGCAAGTCATTTCAATAGAGAGAAAGCTTGAATACCTAAGTAAAGCCAATTTCAGAATGGTTTAGCAATGCTCTGAATAATAATCCTATTTGTTTTCATCCCGGAGTCCTCCTTTACTTGATCTGAAGCTCCCGGGGAGACTGGCAAGCTTTATAAAACTGCACCAGCAACTGAACTAGGCAGCTTTCGATGCTGTCATTAGGGCTGGAGAGAGGGCTCAGTAGTCAGGAGTGCATATACTGATTTCAGGCTGCTCACAAATGCCTAGGACTCCTGCTCCAGGGATCTGATGTTCTGGACTCCTTGGGCACTGCGTTCACTGTGCAGAAGCCCATACACATGTACAGGTAATTTTAAAAATAGTAAAACTTTTAGAAGCTTCCTGCATTACAATGTTAACAAAAAAAAAATAGTAAACCAAGGGCAGCAGCAAGAGGAAGCTGCTCCACTGCAGGGACCTGCTGCCCCACAGGGTGCACGCATGCATGTATGCATGTGTGTGCATGTGTGTGTGCACGTGAGTGCGTTCTCCAGGACTCACATCCATTGGCATCCTTTGGGAGGGACCAGCTTTAATCACAATAATAATACCAACAAGTTTCCTACACGGAGAGGCATTGCATCTTTACAGTTTCTGTCTGGCCTGGGTGGAGAGGTCTTTGGCTCCAAGACAATTGTTACAAAATAAGTGGCGACAAAAGCATGCCTATGTCCTGTCAGATCTTGCAGCCAATTCTGCTGGTAAGGCAGAAGAGAAAGAAGAAAAGAAAAGAAAAGAAAAGAAAGGAAAAGAAAAGAAAAGAAAAGAAAGCGAGTGGAGGAAGGATGAATAGAGAAGGCAGAAGCCTTTTCTGTCTGGATACCCATAAACCCATCTTCCTTTCTGCCTCTCTCTCTCTCTCTCTCTCTCTCTCTCTCTCTCTCTCTCTCTCTCCCTCCCTCCCTCCCTCCCTCCTTC
>NW_021621002.1:4416154-4503122 GCF_004785775.1 Grammomys surdaster | reverse complement strand
CCCCCGGTACTGAGAAACAAATCCAGGGCTCACATATTTCATGCCAGCCTCATACCACTGAGCTAGCTTTCTAACCTCGGAAATAATCTTTTGTTTTACATAATTCCTTCTTGTTTTTCTTTATTCAGGCACTATAACAACAGAATATAGAAAAATGTACTTTCTGATGTAGAGAAGGTATAATATAAAATTTCTTTTGATTATTCAATAATTATATAATAAATTATGTAACATAATTTATAACAATATATTACTGACAATTACTTTACCGATAAAAAGTATAATAAATACCTGCTTACTAAATATATCCAATTTAACTGTCTATCATTGTTAAAAATTCAGTTTTGGCCTGGAGAGATGGCTGAGCAGCTAAGGGCATGTATTCCTCTTGCGGAGCACCAGTATTCGACTCCCAGCACCCCACACTGGGCAGTTCACAACGTCCAGGCTACTTTGATAAGCACCTGAACTCACAGGTGCACACCGTCTACCCCCCCATACACATAATAAATAAAAAAATTAAATCTTTAAAGCTTTTCAGTTGCTTCAGGTTGAACAAAGGGAACGCTTCCATTTGGGTGGGACTAACTGTTGTGTACTGGCTGAAAGGATAGATGACAAACACATGCAGACCCAGAGCCAGCCGCTTCTTCCAGGCATTGGGAGAAGAGTGAGCGAGCAGCTCAGGAGGCAGACACAGTATGGGATGACCCTGATCCCTGGCTATGTGGTCCCAGGCAACACAGGCTACAGGCCTGTGTACACGACCTTCTAGGTAGCACTATCCAGAGGCCATAGGCCACTCTGTGGGCAGTACTTGGGAACTACGACCTCCCCTCCCTTCCTGTTTCCCGTTTCTCTTAACTTTTAATACAGCAGTACCTCACCCTGGACTTAATCACTTCAATGAAAGCCATTCATCAGCGTTAGACAACGGGTGTCTTGAGCAGGACACCTCCCTCAGCCACCATGTCTTTGCATTTTCTCAACAAATGTGGGGATTTTCTTCAGCCCTGTGGAGTATACGGTCAGCTTCACCACCGTCAAAGTCCTGGCTCACTCAGGGTCCAGCAACTTCCTTACAAGTCACAGGTCGGCACACACTGTCATGAAACAACTACTCTTTAGCCCCAACTAAATTAAACCGTGGTCCTTTTCATTGTTGACAGTAAAAATAAAAAATAACAAGGGCTCCTGCGCAGCCCTGGGCTTGCGGCTGACCTGGAGACTCCCTGCCATCCTCCCCTCCCTCCAGCTCTCTCTGATCAGGGGGCAGGAAGGACTGTTCCCTACACATGGGTTTCATTGTTAACTTCACATCCATGTAAAAACAAATGGAGAAAACAGAGAGCTTCTGTTTATGAGATTCTGTGGTCTGAAACTACAAATGGCTCTCCCAGTTTTCCTGTTTCGCCTTCTCTGAAAGCAAATTAAATTAGCATAATACTGCTAATGAGATGGGGTATAATTCTCTCCAAAAACTGGAAGTTTCTTTTATTTTTATTTTTTGGCTTCTTCAAGACAAGGCTCCTTTGTGTGGCCCTGGCTGTCCTGGAACTCTCTCTGTAGACCAGGTTGGCCTCTAAATCAGAAATCCTCCTGCCTCTGCCTCCCAAGTGTTGGGATCCCAAGTCCCAAGTGTTACTGGGCATGTACCATTAACACCTGGTTGGAAGAAATCTAAAAATGGGAGAAAATAAATTGGCTTTAGGATCTCTTGGAGTTTTGGCTGCAGTTTTTATGCATGCAACACTGCCTACTCACTGAAAAACTGAGAGTCTGGAGGCATAGCCCTAATTTGATTTGCTTGGTCTTCTGAGCTTTGGAAAACCATTTACTCTTCCTGGCCTTGGGTCCCTTATGACAAACCAGACATGATCCTACGATCTCATGGAAGCTATTGCCATCACCTTAGAAGGGGAAGTACTTGACCCACGTAGGAATTCCGATCCAGAGTCTCTGTGTGTGGCATATCCATGGATATTGGTTTTCCCTGGCCTTCACCTGAATTAAAAGCAAGTACTTTTAAGTTTAACAGCTATCTGGTGGGCCAGCCACACACACAGTCCAGAGAAGGGCTGTGGGACGTAGCTACACTTGCAGTTAGCAGGCTCCCATTTCCTTTACTTTCCATTACACAAGTGCTCTGTGAGTGCCTCTGCTCTGCTGACAAGGTAGGATGGCCTGCTCAACCTTAGTTACCAGTCCCCGAAGTAGGTGCTCAGTGGTGTCTCTGAGGCTGGTGGAATGCTGTGTGGAGAAAGGAGAGGGGGAGACAGAAGAGACAGTGGAGAGTCCTCAGTATAAGGTCTCCCATGGACTTGTTTATGTAGTGTGATCACTTGGTGCCAGTCACCATGAGCTCTGCTCGAGGTGTGTGACTGACGGACCACAGCATCGTTATCTGTGCTCTTCTCTTTTCTGATTTTCCCCAGTTCTCCACCTTGGTAGTCCCCAAAGCCAATGTTGATAGCACAGAGCTAAAAAAGGCATCCCCTTTCCACTGACAGTTCTACTGATCTCAGCCTAGGATAATTGGCCTATACATTACCTAAGAGGGCTGACTCAATAGCTGAGGGAAAAAGATGAATATGCTCCAAACCAGAGCTGCCACACACGTAAGCAGGGACACACAGCAGACTAGATAGCATCTGTCCGTGAGTGTATGACTGAAACAGGGGCTCAGGACCTGGCTGGAACAGAGGCATGAAAGGAAGCAAACTGGTTAAGGGTAGTAGCCACCAAGACTACGACCAATCTGCCACAATCTCACTGCACTTCACTGAAAGTTGCTACCACAGTCAGATCTCTGCTAGAGGGAGCTGGAGCACAGCTCTAGGTGTATTGTGAGTTGTGCGGAAAAGGTAACGCGCACTGACAGTTTCTTCTCTTTAACAGGTGTCTATCATATGAATACTCCAAACCTCCCTCAGAAGAAGCACAGACACTCAAGTTGTTCTGCTCATGGTGGCCCTGGCCAAAACCTTCGTGCTGTAACTCTTTTCTGCAATCCCCTTTCAGCTCTCTCTCATCTCAGGACTCGTCAAGTACGGTTTCCATCTAACACAGCAGTTCTCAAGCTGTTGGTGGTGACCCCTTAGGGACATCAAATGACTCTTTCACAGTGGTCCTATATCAGATATCCTGCATATCAGATGTTTATATTATGACTAATAACAGTAGCAAATTACAGTTACGAAGTAGCAACTTCATACAGTTACTCAAGCAGCAATAATTTTATGGTTGGGGTCACCACAACATGACAAACTGTATCAAAGGGTCATGGCATTAAAAAGATGAGAATGACTGCTCTAACAGGAAAGGGAGGACCAACACAACCTGACATCCCATGGCTAACTGCTCAGCAGAATTGATTTTTGTGGACATGTGTTGACTTACATAGGGCTATAATCAGTGAACTCTTTAGAAGTATTGTGGAAGTAACAGTGTATGTTTTCTTAAGATGTTATTTATGTGTGCATGTGTATCTGTATGAGTGAATGCTGTCTATGTGCATATCCACAAAGCCTAGAAGTGGATGTTGGATCCCTGGGAGCTATAGTTATAAGATGTTGTGAGTCGCCAGATGTGGGTGGTAGGAATTGAACTCAGGTCCTCTAGAAGTACAGCAAGCTCTCTTACTCTTTGCACCATCTCTCCAGATGCAATGGGATGTTTTCTTAAAGTGATTTATCTACTTAGGCATTGAAACTATTTTGGGGGCAAAGTAGACTCCACACAATGGGCTATCCATTCATATAGTGTACACACATGGGCAGCTGAGAGTTACAGATTTCAAGTTTCACAGGCCTTGGGCGCTGATATTTTTCCAAGGGATTTTTCCCATTTTTATTGAAAGAGTTCAGTTTAATTGCTCTAAAGAGTATTAAATCATATTCCTGGGCGGCCGTTGGTTTGGGCTGAGCTCCTGCATTAGGCTTTAGCAGACCAGAACAACTCAGAGTGCAGTTGCTCCTGCTCGGTGACACTAATCCAACTGAACCTTTAACCAGTCAGTTTTTCATAAAATAGGAGACTTACCAACCAATTAAAAATGGTTTTCCTTGAAGCTCTTTATGAGGGAGTGCCTCTGCTCAACCCTGGGAGGGAAGTAACTTTGCACCAATCTGCTCTTAAGTCCCCTTTGCCCTGTGAAGCTCTTTTCTGCCCACACTCAACTTCCTCATCCCACCAAAACAACTGTGGTCTGCAGAATGAGTTGCCATGACACCCCAAAATTGCTAATAAGAGCCAATTAGATCTTTCAGGTGTTTACTAATATGTTCTTTGCCTTACTGCTCCATTTTCGAGGAGGCTGGCCCCTTATGACTGTGTTTATTCAGTTATTCAGAAAAAGCACACACATGAATAATCTTAAGAAAAAAAAATTGAAGATCTGTGACTGTTCTTGTCTCTTCCTCTTGCTGATGGGGAGCTTGTGAGTGCAGAAATGCTTGGCATAGACTGCCCATGTGTGTTGGGTGTGGAGAGTGCAAGGATGTTGTTAATTGTAACAGTTTAAACATTTTAATATGGTAAGTTTTAAAAATGTACAAAACACGGGCTAGAGAGATGGCTCAGCAGTTAAGAGCACTAACTACTCCTCCAGAGGTCATGAGTTCAATTCCCGGCAACCACATGGTGGCTCACAACCACCTATAATGGGATCCAATGTCCTCTTCTGGTGTGTCTGAAGACAGTGACAACGTACTCATATATAAAAATAAACAAATCTTTTAAAAAATGCACAAAACACTAGTGTGATGAGTCTGGACATCTGCTGTCTTTTTCACTGACTTTCTTCTCGCTTTTTATAGTGATTATTGCAGTCACATATATTTTTATCTTGTGTTCACATAGTGCTTTAAAACTACAAAGGGATTACTAATAGAAGGGGAAACTGAACCAAGGGAGAAGAAAGTTTCGATTCGGCCTCTGAAATCTGGTAGGATGCTTTGTCACATGACTGCGGGGACATACGGTGGTTAAGAAGACTGCAGTGCTTTCCAAGTGCGAGCTCTGCTCGGTGGATACACCGCTGTGTTAAACCGAGGACTCACGAATCTGGAAGGTCTGACCCAGCTCTTTCAGGAAGGGAGGCTCTGCAGCAGTGCAGACGTGAGGCTACTCTGCACTGTGTGCCGGGACTTTTGCTGTTCTATAAACTGAGGAGCAAAAAGGAATGTCCCAAAGCCACGATTTAGTAATCCTTTGAAATGAGTTTGTATTTCACAAGATCCCCTAGCCACCTTAACCTGCATGCTTCACCCCATACGCGGGCTCCATAAATGAGGGAATTTATAGGTTATTTGGAAGAAAAAGAGCAGGGTATTTAAACTTTAAAAAATGTCACTGTACTTAACTGTTAATGAAGTGTTGTGTGGTGGGGCCTCCAGCTCTTCTGCTGTTGTAGCCAGCAGCCCTCATTTGCATGCCCAGGGCAAGCACTAATCCTTACCATTGGCTGCTCCCCAGAAAAGCATGTGCCCCATAATACTGTTCATCCCGCTGGTTTATTTAGCAAAGCCTTTCTTCCCAGCGTACACAGGCCTCCATTTCAGGCCAAGCTGATTACCCCAGATTCCTAATTAGTGCTAATTAAAGCTTTAATGGATAGCGGCCAGAATTTAAAAGCATGCCACCTCCTTTAAAGACCCATTGCTGGTTTGGTGCAGGAATGAGCCAGCCCCAGGACTTCCTATGGAGTGACCCGAGCTCCCGGATACGTTGGCACACAACATGCAGGCCATGTCTGGTGACCGGGAGCCTCTCCATCCTGTTTTCCCAAGGAAAACAATCTGCTTGCTCTAATCAGTCTCTGAATGTCTACGGAAGTCGTGGATGATTTTCAAGGAGGGCATCTTTCAGTATTCCCAGTAAGGCTAGCCTCCAGGGGGATTTCCTCACTCTTGTCAAGGCTTGGGAAACAAGACAAAATAACTAAAATAATTCTGAGGAACCCACCAAACTTGAAAAGCATTCTTACATTGATCCTGCTACAGAGGCTAGCTCAGAACGTTCCTAGTAAGTCAATCCCAAAGGCAACAGTTGAAATCTACCCTTTTCTTATACAGTCCCTACAACGTGCAAGCTGATTCATCCTTCACACGGCCAGACTGAGTCATAAATGTTCATAATTCAGAAAGAAGAGAGGATCTGGAATTTAACATGACTGCATGCACGCCCAAGGAGACGCTGAGCTGCAGGGGGTTGAGACTCACCAGGCTGGCTGCTGGGAACTGAACTTGGGTCCTATGCTAGCTTGGCAAGTGCTCTTAACACTAAGTCTAGCTCTCCAGCCCCAGATCTAGATTTTGAGAACATTCTATGATAGGTGTTTGTTCCCCGAGACAGGGTTTCACGTCGTAAGACAGATCTCAATCACACCATCCGTATGTAGATGAGGATGGCCAGAATTTCTCATCCTCCTGCTCCCACTTCCCATCTGAGGATATAAGAAAATGCCACCATGCCTAGTTTATGTGGCACTGCTGGGGATCAACCCCATGGCTCTTGCATGCTTGGCAAGCTCTCTCCTAAAGGTCAGCTTAAATTTCCACAGCCACAGTGGGCAGCTGGACTTGTGTGGAGACCACTGAAACAGAGATCTCTTCCTGGCACAAGATGCTCCTTCCACTGTACTGTTTTTGCTGCTTAGAATTTTGTTTGGAAGTGCTGAGACTGAAGTGGTGGTAAGACTCTAAAGGCGTGAACAACGGGCGAGCAGTCAGACGCTAGAGGAGGAAACATGGAGGGCTAGCATGGACAGGCCAGGGAGGGCTATGTTTTAGGGAATACCCTTGTTACTTCAGAGGAATGAGAGCTCTCCAAATTATTTTAGAGATACTTTTAACATTTTTTAAAGGCTTAACTCACCTTTTATTTGCCATGCTTTTGTCGACTACTTGGGGCATAAATATAAAAATAAAAAACACCTTTTTCCTGTGTGTGTGTTGTGTATGTGTATGGTGCACGTTCAACAGTGCTCACGTGTTCAACAGCACACATCTGTGCTCACATGGAGGGCAGAGTGACTGCCAGGTTCTCCTAGGCTCCTTACACAGGTCTTTAACTGGACCTGTCTCACTTGCTGTGCAGCCTCTGCCTTTCCTCCTCTGTCGGCGTCACTGGCACGCGCAGCCGCACTGTTTTCTTTTAAATGGGTGCTGGGATTTGAACTCAGGTCCTTGTGCTTTCAGATCGAGTACTCTTACCCACAAATCTATGTCCCTAACCCCCAAAGATTACTTTTGTAATGAAATGACATGATTTATTCATTTGTTTGTTTAGCTGTTTTGCACAAAAATGTGTTTTCGTTCATGGCTGGAGCTGGGAATGGTGGCATCGTCTGTGGTCTCATCATTTGGGAGGATGGCGTAAGAGGATGTAAGGCTAGCCAGGCTTACGGGGCACTGGCTCACAACCCCAAGAGCAGCAAGCAAGAACAAAGGGAAACAAACTCAGCAGGCATGTCTGTCTTCCAGCCTGGCTGAAGTACGTGGGATATGGGAAAATGTCAGCATGGGCTCAGTGCTTGAGGCTTAGTGTAACAAGAAGTAGCTGAAAGCTAATTTCAAGTTGCCCACAGACTGTGTAAGAGAGAGGAACTCTGGGGCTGAGGAGAAGTTTCACTGGATAACACACTTACTGTTCAAGCACTGAGGACAGGAATTCAGTTCCTCGGCACCCATGGAAAACTGGGTGTGGGGCCGTTCGGTAGGGGGAAAACAGACAGATCCAGTTGCTGGTCAGGTGGCCCAGCTGAAATGCCACCCTCAGGCTCAGTGAGAGACACTGTCCCAAGAATAATGTTAAGAGAGACAGAGGAAGACACCTGACACCGACCTCTGGCCTCCACATGTGCATATACAAGTGAGTGTGCTCACAGGTACACATGCATGCCTCCAGTACACACACACACACACACACACACACACACACACACTCACACATTCATACACATGCACGCATGCACGAATGCACACACACAGGTTCTGGGAACAGGAATACAAATGTAGTCAGATTCTCACTCATACCTCCCAACCAGCCCTGGGAATTGTATACGAAGTTATCTGACCCTGGATTTCTTATTTATCGAGTAAGTCGATCCTCTGCTTATCTTCCTTGTCAGAGTGAAAACTCTGTGCGTGCCTTTGACCTTAATCTTGTAAAACTTGAGATCAGACTCTTGTTTACCCTGGGAGAGAATAAGGAAAATCCCAGGCCAGTTTCCTGGGTCCTCTGTACTGTGTGGATGAAAGGAGCTTTAAAACTAGCTCTGGTTTCAAAACGAAACCAGCACCTATTTGTCAGTGGCTATAGATGATGCGGAGAGAAACTGTGGTGTGTTATGCGTTTATTTTAAAGGCACCAAAGATGTGCTTTACATTGTCTGGCCCTTAGCTTCTTATAGAGTGTGTTTCTTGGTTATTTATTCAAGTTTTCTACATCCTTGAGAATTTCTGTATGTGTACAATGAAACATGACCTCGAGTTCTCCTTCCTTCAGTGCCTGCTACATCCCTACAGCAAGTCCTCCCCCCAGCTCCGGTGTGTGTGTGTGTGTGTGTGTGTGTGTGTGTGTGCTGTGCATGGGTGTGGAGTCATGCTAGAGCATGGGAAACCTACTAGTGGAGATGTCCTCAAAGAAGGCTTCTCCCTCCTCCAGCAGTGGCCAACTGCCAATAGCTCCTCAGCGTGGCGTGGGGCCTGGAGAGGACTTCCTCCATCTACACCAACACTGAACGGTTGTTATGTAAGGAATGATGAGTTTCAACTGTCAGTGTGATGCAAACTAGAGTCACCTAGGAAGAAGGTCTCAGTGAGACTGTCTAGAGGTGTGCCTGTGGGGACTGTCTAAAGCGTGTTGAGGTGGGAACAGCTACCCACTGTAGGTGGCCCCATTCCCTGGGCTCTGGATCCTGAAATGTGTAAGAATGGAGGCCCTACTGAGCTGAGTGCAGGCATCCCTTCACTCTCTCTCTGCCCTTGACTGCAGACATGACTAGATACTTCCAGCTCCTGCCTCGACCTCCCTGCAGTGAGCAACCTGGGCCTGTGAGCTGAAAAGAACCCTTTGTCTTCTAAGTTGCTTTGCTGGGTATTTTATCACAGTAGCTGGAACTGAAACCAGGACAGGAATTATGACAAAGGTGCCATCAAGGGATTGAGATCAGGGTGGAGGTCACAACAAACAAGCAAACAAACTTGAAAAGCCAGCTAAGAGATCCAGCTTTTTTTTTTTTTTTACCTCTGTAATGGACAACAGGAGTTTGGTGGCTATCCACGCCTCCTGTGGCCCTAAGGACACAATGAAGGATTTAGCAGAGGAATTTATGCCTCTTCATGGAATGCTGGAAGCAGTCAGACAAAATGCCAGGCTTGTCTATTAAACTGGGAGAGCTCAGGGAGGGAACAGGGGAGCCCCCACTGCCCCAGCCTGGATTGTGACTGGCATGGGCGGCATTTCCAGCCACTGCTGCTAAATTGCACAGCCGATCCTGGCCTCGTTCACGCAATTAACCAGACTTTGTTCAAGTCTGCATCACTCCCTGGGAGAACATGAGGAATTTGTGAAGAGACATTACATCTTTGAGGATACTGGGGAGCCATTTAGTGGGTAATTCACTAAAAGGAACCCGGTGACTTTGAAGGAGTTAACTCCCCTCCTGAGGCTGTGGAGTCAGCTTCCTCATCAGGCCTAACGGGGCGGAGGGAGGTCATTACAGTACACATTATTACTTTTTTTTTTTTTTAACTTTTCTAACCATGCAATTCATTAAGAAAAGGAAAACTCTATGATACCCGAAAAGGCCTTACTTTCTAGACAAGTAGGTCAGTAAGCCAATGAGGTCTTTCCAAAGGTCTGGCTTATCTTGGCTCTGAATGAGAAGAGTCCAACAGGTGAAAGGACCTTGCTAGGTTTGGCCACCTGCAGGGCAGTAAGCTTGTCTGTCATCTTTGTCAGAGCACAGCTCAAATCCCATCGCCCCTCCACCTCCTGCCTGATCCGAATCTTCAGAGATCGCCAGCCCACTGGTGGAACCTTCTAGATGCTTTATTACTAGGACATTTCCTTTCTGACCTGTGATCCTCTCCCTCTGACTGAAGGATACTATCTCATATTCCTTCTCAGTGAGGTGGCAGGGAGAGGGACCCTGTACCCACCCAGCCCTGCCTGTGTTAGGGTTAGCCTCTCTCAGCTTCCATTTTAGCTGTGAAGTGGGAGAGAGAAGGGTTCTGCATTCATTTATTTCCATCAGTAAGGAAGAGCGTGAGGTGACTCTCTGGGATACAAGAAGGCAGAATGGGTGCTGAGGGGAATGGGAAAAGAAGACAAAGGAGGGTTGGGGACAGAACATAAAGGTGGGGGCAGGCTGAAGCCACAGGGGCCAGGACTGCAGGCCCTTCATATGCTCTGTGTGGCAACACATACCTGTAATCTTAGCTCATGCAAAATGCAGACAGGAAAGTCAGTTCAAGGTCACCCTTGGCTACACAGGGGGTTTGAGCTCAGTGTCACCCTGGGCCACCTGAGACGCTGTCTCGCTCTCTACCCTCCACCCTCCAAAAATGGAAAAGTTCTCAAAAATATTTGTAAATTGTAAAGTTCTGAATACACGCAAGAAGCTGCCACTTGTACTTTGAGCAGCTCCCGGGATGCCACCGTGCACGGGGCAGTGGAACAGTGTTCACAGAGGGTTTGCTGCTGTCAGTGGCCTGAGGGATGGGGGGCTAAGTCAGGAGGGCCTCTGCTCCCAGTCCTGCCGGCAGCTTGTCACGGGAGCCTGAGGAAGGGACGCGAGGTCCTCCAGCACACGACCAGACGTGTGTTATAAATAAGACGAGGCTTAAAACACAGGATGACGAAGGCTGGACCAGGGGGACACACTGAGTACTGGGCACTGCAGACTCTGGGTGCCTGTCACCCCTAAGTAGTCCTCATGGCTTTCTAAAATTGGAAAATATCAGTTCACCTATCCAGGAGGGCTGTGGCCAGCACTACGTTGTCATTTTTCCTTGTCCCCTTCTTCTCAAAAAGACAGAAGAGAATTAACGTCCACTGCCCACAGGGTTCTTTCCTACCATGCCAGTTTGTTTACTCCTGACTGCAGGTCAGGCCCCACTTTCTTACATACTAAGGGCCCTGAAGACACACAAACCTCTATCCTGCGGAACCCCTGGCCAGCATGCTAATACAACTCATTTGTTTGTTTGATTCATAACCAGAACACAGCTTATGTGAAGAATTTTAACTGGTGCAAGCATAGAACCTCTGTAACGCAGAAGATGGTGACCGATAGCCATTTTAGCTACAAATCGTGGCTACGGGTTTACTACGAGGCCAACTCCTTCACATAGGCCCTATTAAAAAATAATTGCCATCTGCCAGACTCCTTTTTTTTTTAATTAAACTGTCATTCATTACTGGTAACAACAGATTTCATTTGGATTTTATTGAGAAATTATAAAAGAAACAGGGGAGGACATCCAGCGTCTCGCCTTGCTGAAGGTAGGAATTCTTTATAATGCTACATTCCAAAGCCGCCCATGAACGCTCCCCATTCTATTTACTATGATAACTATAATTCTCGAAACTCACCCTGCTTTGGTTAACAAGTATCTTCTTCTGGCTTAGCTCAGCCTGGCTTCAGCATGGGTCATTAAACAGAGAACCTGTCACTGCTCATGGGTAGCAATAGATCTCTTATGGGTTACTGTATCACTCACTGAGGTTGTTGCATGACTTGATCACTACTATGTCTTAAAGTTTTCATATTCCAGGTATGTAACGACATATCATTGTAAGTAATTAAAAATAGAGTGCGTTTTGATGTCTTGATTGGAACAGGTTTACTGTCTGGAACAGGTGAAGTACAAAGTTTTACTGATGCTTTTCAACTACTACATTTAGGTTAAAACATTTGAAACAAGCCATTAATTTAATAACGTGTTCATCCACAACAAATCATAACTCATTTCTTTTTACTGCAAAAGTAATTGAGTAATGAATAATGAAAATCATCCCACTGAAAAGGGGCAGTAAATATGTTGACTTTATTATTAATACTCAATTTTGGTTAATAAGGCAGCTATTAAATTTGTGACAGGATGGATCTAATTTATTGACTATTCAAGATAACAGTGAAATATTACCTAGTAAATACCTGTGTTCTTACAAGAGAAGATGTGACTCTCAAGTGAATAGAATCCAATGGAGAGGCCAGCTCTTATTGAGAGCTCTCTGACCTAACAAGAGTATCCCTGAACCTCACAAGTTGCTAAAATAATTCAAAATGGATGCATGTGCATGCATATAGGGCCACTGAAGAGAGCACACACCTCAATTCTTAGTGCTATAGTGAGCTGGAATTCTCCAGGCAAAGAGTTCATAGCAGTGAAACCTGGAAAGGATGCTACACCCGAAGGAAGGTTTGCTCTGATGTCTCAGATGCAATGTTCAGTGCAAAAGGGCAAAAGCAGCTCCTATTAACGGTGGAAGGGAACAGAGCGAGGTATTCTTACTCTGTCCCTGTAAATGGGGTCACAGCTGATTCTTGGGTGGTGTTGGGTTCAAGGAAGCTGAGACACTACTCAGGCAAGCATGAGCTAGCTTCCTAAACTTGTTTGATGTATGTCTCTGTTTAAGGATACATTGCTGGTTCTCTGGAGGTGCACCCAGCTGCAGAGTGACTCACATCTGCAGAAAGCTGCCCTAATGCTTGAGTTTTCTCTAAGGGATATTATCATTCTCTTATGCTTCCAGACACAAGACAAAACTTGAGACTAGGCTTAGGGACCATTTTAATAAAAAACCAACAAAAAGCCTGAAACTTAAAAGCAAAACTAAGCAACAGAAACAAAACCAAAAAAGTGGCAGCAAATGGGCCCTGGAGAAGTCTCTTGTTGCCAGTAGGAGAGACGAACCAAGAGTCTGGACAGAGCCTCACCCTCTCTGACCTCACGCCATCAGCTTCACGTATTGATAAATGACAGCAGAATGTGTCCAGTCAGGACTCTGGGGTTACATATAGATTTTTAGCAAGAAGGCAATTTGCAATCGCCCAATCTACAAATAATGTGGACTGCCTGGGCGTCACACTGCTGCCCCCAGTCACTTGCCTATGAGCTGTGCTGCCTTTCCCCTGCAATTATCCTCACTTAGGGCCCATCTCAGACTACAATATACTCTTCATAGAACAGGAAGGACCAGAGTATACCCTGATTATTCAATCAATCACAAAATTAATTTCTAGAAATCACTAACTTCTAGAGCTTCAAATAATATGTGTTTGAGGACATTTCAAGAGATGGCCCAACCTTTTCTTATTTGGATGTTTTAGATTGGAGTTTAATTTAACTAGAGGGACATTGTATAATGCCCTAAGTTTGCTAATAGCTCCAAAGTGACACTGCCATTTGTGACAACAAGATTTCCTGCTTGACCTTCATAGGAAGACTGTCCAAGGCCTAACATGAGTGACATGTGGCATTTCTACAGAACAAAGGTGCAATTCAATGAAAAGTATTTAATAGGTACTTTCAGAGCTGGGTCAAAGATCGCCAGCACACAGCCCAGAATGCCATATTCAAGAATGAAGATATGACATCACCAGCCTATGGCCCAGAGTGCCGGTTCCAAAACAAACAAACAAACAAACAAACAAACAAACAAACAACAAAAAATCCCAACTTGTATAGCCAAATGGGGTCTTCAATTATAACAGGCTAACCAGCACTGGTTTGAGACTCTATCTCCACAGGACAACATCTCCCGAGTCTTGTGGCAAGCAAAGCAAGGAGAAGGAGGCAACTTTGTTTCAAAGTTAGGATACATTAGCCACAGATAACTTCATCAATACAGATTTATTACCTGCAGAATGTTGGACAAAGGATGATGTGCATACCAATGAGCTCAGATTATTCAAGATTTGTGGCCTGAACACACAGCCCTCCAGAATTCAAGGGACAGAAGAGTTCAGGACGGAAACTAACAATTCGGTTAACAAACCAGCTCTTTGCAGACACTTCACTAAGACACTGGACACTCATTGGTGGGAAGCCCAACGGTGTCTTCTAAGCAGTAGTGAAATCTGAGAAGACTGTTTTAGGATCCCCACGCAGTAGGGCCTTTTGGTCATGATTGCCAGGGTCTAAACTGTTTTCATTAATGGGATACCGACCATTTTACTCTTCTTAAAGACTTCACAGGCAATGGTGACAGCCTGTGATGTTCTCTCTCAATCTTTCTTGCTCTCCATTTTCTTGGCACAGGATAGATCAGCACATTTTCATTCTCCTTGAGATTAGATTTGGGATATGGCTTGCTTTGGCCAATGACATGTACATGCTAACGATGCTTCTTCCTGAGACGGGTCCTAGAACATGGGTCTAACTGGCAAGGTTTTGTTGTTGTTTGTTTATTTGTTTGGTTTGTTTGTTTTTGAGACTAGGCTTCTCTGTGTAACCTTAGCTGTCCTAGAACTAGCTCTGTGGACCAACCTGGCCTTGAACTCATAGAGATCTGCTTGCCTCTGCCTCCCAAGTGCTGAGATTAAAGACATATGCCACCACCTCCAGGCACAGGCAAGGTTCTTGAGTGGCTGTAATGAGTGGGACATCTTCAAATGAGCTCTGAGGCTCATAAACAGCAGTCACCAAGTGCTTGTCACTGAGACCTAGCGATTATTTGCTACTGCAATATTGGCCAACACATCTGAACTAAGGTTAGGCTTTTTTCTTCACTTTTAGTTAAGTAATAATAATAATCCCAGTGATTCTTTACTTTCTGGATCAAGTAATATTTTCATCAGCACTCCAGCGACACGTCCCTCTGTGTGTGAGCACAGGATTCAGCACTTGGTCATTTCTATTTTCCTATACATGTTAACAGTACTTCACTGAGGTGATCAAGAGATTTCTGAAGGGCAGAGGCCACATGGTCAGCATCTCTACAATACCATCAGCAAAGGAGGGAAGCCAGCAGCTTATGAAGAATGTTGGCTGAGGAACGGAGCTGCCCGTGTGCTATAGTGCATGGACTCTGTCACTGACCCAGCCAAGTAACACTGAGCGTGCACTGCTGCACGGGTCAGTGGGGATCTCAGGACGGACTTGCAGCAGACACTGGCTATTCCATTGAGAGGAGCTGTGGTGAGTTTTGCCAACAATGCAAATTCCCCTTTTTTTCTGTATGAGTTGACTGTAGATAACCTGTTCACTGTAGCTTTCAAAAATAACTGAGGAGTAGAACCTCGCAGCAGAGTGGTGATAACTTCAGAGCAGAAAACAGCCAGTGGGATTTAAAGAGGAATTTGGTGGTTTGTACTGTGCTGGGAACTGTGAGGAATGGCAGAGATTGATGAGAAGGAATGCTTGAGCCGGGTCAGGTTTCATTAGTGCAAACAGTCTAAACATGGCCCCTGTAAAGTCATCTGGCCAGCCCTCTGCCTCAGACTCCTCTTTCTCAGGCATATAGAGCTGGGACTTTTGAAGCAGCAGAGCTGACTCCAGGACAGCTGCTCCATAAGTAAACACAGGCCAGCAATTTTAATGCTAACCAAGGGGAGAAGGCTATCTCATTGGTGCAGGCTTTAAAATTATATTTTGCAGAATTACATGTTTTTGAACATATTTTGGATCTGGGAGTTATGAATGGGAATGGAAGCCAGACATTTTAGGAAGTGAACTTCAGTGAGGGATAAAGAACATAAGTTCACTCATTCTCCAGTTGGTGATGAGTTAAAAGACAAACAGTAATTTAATTTCTCCAAAAGTAAGTGCAAAAGTAAGCCTGCCAATCATGCCGTGAGCATGTGAGTGGCACACGTTGTCATCACTATCTGACCAGCAGAGCAAGGAGGAAGCTCCATGAAACAATGACGGCTTTAGTTAAAGTGATGGCCACGGAGTTGGATCAAGCTCAGGGTGCAGGTATCATGAGGGCACAGCTGGAACAGCTGGGCCTGGAGGTTTAGACAACCAAGGAAGATTCAGGGTGATCGGCTGTTGCTTATAAATAGTCACTAGTTGACTGATTCAAACAGGACCAACTAGAGATAGGCTCAACTGTTACAAGGCTATTAAGGAAGAGACATAGAGGAAAATTCACTCCTTGTTCCTAATAGGTGATTGCTAAGTGACTCTGGAGGCTGTTCTACCCCACCCTATGTAACTGTGGGCCCTTCGGAATCCTCAACTGCTGTTCACACAATCCAAGCAATGGGACAACTCACAGGTGTGACTGAATGCCTAAGAAGAGGTTCCGTCGAGCTGGAGGAATGGCAAATGCCCCTGTCCTCCACCGGGGACTCACCAAGCCCTTACTGTACATTACACTCAGTATGTTTTAGAGTTCTGGGACCTCGGCTTGATTTTGAGACTTCAGCCTCACTTGGTAACGAATGCCTCTTGGGGCACAAAATTATGTACGTCGTTAAAACTTCATCAAGTAATAATTTCACTATGATTGTTAACATAAATAACAGCAGTAAATAAGTACACAGTGATAGATCTGTTTTTGTTCTATCCAGAGAACTGCAGTTTAGCTCTGATGTGTGAAGTCAGGACGCTAGTCTCATTCCTAAGTGCCACTCGGCCTCACGTGGGTAGGTCTTCCTTCGATTTAAGGTTAGCACACGGGGGAATTGTAAATAACCAGGGATCACGTGACCAGGCAGGTACGCTTCTGCCTTCTGCTGTTTTTCTTCCTGACGATAGAAGGAAAAACTGTTCTTGTGAAAATTAATTGAGTTTTGTTCAAAGGGGGGAAAGAGGCGCATGTGAATAGACACAAGGGCCCTCTCTCGCAGGAAGAAGTCCTTGTCAGTTTCAGCACAGGACAGCTTTCTCATCTGACAAATGTCCCCCTCACCTTTCCACCAACAACAAAGGTATCGCCTGCTAAGATATATTGCCATAATACGGTTGCTGGGAAAATATGTGGTGCAATACAGAGCAGTCTAAATACTTGTAAGTGGAAAAAGACATAAACGGCCATTTTAATTACTTTCCTCATGTAAAATGCAGCTGTAGTAATGTTGGCAGGTCTCACCTGCCCTGTTTTAAATCTGTGACATGAAATCATGCCACTTAATTAAGTCTTAATGCATAAAAATATTTTTATTTACTTTTTATGGAATATCAGCATTTAAAGCTTTCTATTTATGTAAGTGCTTTATAAATTACTTGAAATACTTAAAAAAAAAAAAAACCCTGACTACTACTAATCAGCAGTTATAAGTACCAGTTTCAATTTCATTAATTAAATGCCTTTTGGTGGACTCCTGCTGCTGTGTGAACTAGCTCTAGGCTATGAAAGTAATGAGTCCGGACAGAGTCATCTGATCTCACACTTGGTGCAAAGCGCAGGGAAAAGCCATGCCCACAATTCCTAGCCTGTTTACCAGACTGCAAGCAGTCTGACTGCTGGAAGCATTAGGAAGCCTCAGGCTTCCCCCTTCCCCCTTTGGCAGTTTTACCAGTTTCTGATTTTTTTTTTAAATAAGGATTGGCTCAGAAAACATGGTATTTTAGCGCCCTCTGCAGGTCAAAAGCCTGGCAGCCTCTTGCCAGCGTGGCTTTTCATTCAGCAGCAGTGGAGGAGAGGGATATCATGGTTATGTCCCACAGTCAGACCTCACTGGAAGGATATTTCCTAAGGGCAGGCTGGCAATGTTACCGCTACCCCTACCCCCCCCAAAAAAAAGCCTTAGAAAAAACCTCCTTTGTTGGGTTGTTCAGGATGTAAATTTCTGTCTTCAAAGCACAGGGCAGAGCTTTAAGGGACTGACTTGTCATTGTCAATGTCCTAACGGTTCCTAAGGTCTTAAAGAATACAAGCTCTGAGTGATCACTCAGAAATGATCACTCCTACTGTGCCTGGGCTTAGGAAGGCCGGTTAGGGAGAAGAAGAAAGTAGAAATCAACTGTGTGGGTGCACCTGAGACTTCCTCAGCCGAGGAGTTCTCATTCTAACGAAGTGGCAACTTAGGAAAACACAGGGAATTTCTAAAGTGTTTTGGGAACTTAGCATGAATTTTTACAGGGCATTTTATATCGATTTAAAATGTTTTAGATGGGATTGATATAAAACATTTGCTGAAAGAAAGCTACTTGTAAAGTTAAAAATGGGGGAAGGGCTGGAGAGACGTCTCTGGGGTTAAGAGAATTCACCGCTCTTGCTGAGGACCTGAATTCAGTGCCCATGTCAGGGGCTCACCACTGCCTGTCACTCCAGCTCCAGGGGATCTGAAGCCTTCTTCTGGATTCCTAGGCACCAACGTATGTCTGCCACAACACTCACCTATATACATGCACACAAATCAAAAGAGCCTTGTTTTAAAGAGATAAAAATGAGGAAGTGTCTGGAGACAAGAAAACAGAGGAAGGCCACACTGTGGGTCTCAGAGTCTGCTTGCTTTTCAGCAAATCAATAACCTTTTTATTTATTTTCTTATACCAGGTCTTGCTATAGCTATGGCCCAGGTAGTCTTGAACTAAAAGCCTTCCATACTGCTGGGATTCCAGGTGTGTGCCACCACAGCTAGTCTGAGAACCTCTCAGAAGACATGTCTTTCAAAATAGTTTTAAGTCAGCACAAGTATTAAAAGGTACTGAGTTGTTTTTCTTAACAGTTTAGAACATTAATTTTTTTCCTTCCAATACTAGGGATTGAACTTCAGGTCTCAGGCACACTGAGAAAGCACTCCATTAATGAGCTGAAAGCATTTGCTTGCAAGGTGGAGTATTAGCCCAAGTATTCCCTTTTAGTGAAGTTATACACTGTAGGGTCATTTATAAACCTCTTGAATCATAAAGAGACCCATACTTTTCCAACTCACTGAGGTGGGTAGACATCTTCTAGGGTCTCTTAGGCAGTCCACAAGGAGACTGAAGAAATGTCTGTGTTAAACTATCCTTTCATGGTGCTGTGGTCACTTAACAGGCTCTCTTGACCGAAGACTCTGGGGTCTGAGGACAAGGTTGCAGTTTTACTGGGAGCTTGGGGACTGGCAACATCTTCGCCAGAGGATACTCAGTGCTATAGACAAGATCAGTCCTCAGGGGGATGGACCAGAGATTTTGGTTCCAATAAAATGACGCTTCCAAATGAAAACCCAAAACGAACATGTTGAGCTTCCAGATTTGTTAAATTCAGGAACAAGGGCTCTCAGCGGGACTTGTCAACAGCCCCGGTTAGAAGAGGGCAGCTGCTGGCTGGGGTGCAGCTCAGCACACCCATCCCAACCATCCCAAGTCAGCCACACACCATTCATCCAGGCTGGAATCTGGCTGCCAGACTAGTCCCTAGCTCAGCTTATCTCCCACTGGGAGGCTGAGGCTGCCAGGAAGGAATGGCGGCTTCCCAGCAGATGTGGGCTGCTAAGGAATGGCGGCACAGCCCAGGCTTGGCGCCGCTGTGTTTATGGTCCTTCCTCCACTTCTGCCTGCTGCCTGCTGCCCCCTCATTGCTTGCTGGCAGCCCCGGACCAGGGGACAGGTGATGAGGATTAAGCCTGGCATATTTGCATATCCTCAGCACAGGGAAGGACATTAATACCGCAATGACGTGATTTAGTGGCTAGGTTTACACAGTGAAAAACCCTGCAGCAGTTGTGAGCATGGAGACCAAGGAAGGTAGAAAAAGCAACATGTCTGGCAGGATGGGCCGGCCCCGGTCAATGGAAGAAGCAGAAAGAAATGGATCTTTTGGGGAGACGTGTCATCCAAAATTCACTTACAAGTCACGAATGGGCACAGGAAACTTATTTTTGCCTCCTTTTTGCTGGGTGGATCAGGCAGTGGCATGGCCGACTGCCTTTCTCACCTCTTCAGAAAGGCTCTGTTGTGGTGGGATAGGCCTTGGGCCACACTCTGCCCACTGGCCTGCAGCCAACTGCAGACCTTGTCTGTCAGGCAAGTATTTCAGAAATGCCAAAGACATTTTTCTCATTAAAACAAGAGCATAGAGACAGTTTTAGACTCTCATAGAAGTTTAGGAGAAAAGGATTTGCTCCTAGGCACACATGTTCATTTGCCCAGACCACCTTCCTTCAGGAGGGCAGGAAGGGGGTGCTTTCAGGTGAGTATTTAGACAGCCATGTCATGCTGTAACTGAAGCAGGCAAGAAGGCAGTTAATGTTCTTTCAATTCGCTGTCATCCAAAGGTACCTTAAAGAATGGGTGCCATTAAAAGCTTCTCATTTCCATGAACTCAATAATGTAGTGGGTGCATTTCTGGGCAAACCTATATAAACTGCTGTACAGATGCCCACTTCCCACAACAACGAGCATAACCTCAGACTTGCCTAGAACAGAAACGGCATCATCGCTCATGGTGATGGCTAACTATAAAGCAGGCAAGCTACTTAACGACAAATGCCAGAAGACACATTAAAAGCAGGGCTGTCTTCTTTACTGCTGCCATCTGAGGCGGCTGGATGTACTTACTCTAGCATGTTGCCAATTTATTCTCCAAAAACATCCTTGACATTTTCTTAAAAAGAACTTAGGCAAATGGCCGAGCTTTTCTGTGATTAAATTTGGAGAGTAAGGTGCGCAATTCAACCCAGAACCCCTTGGACCAGAAACCACAGGACTAAAGAACCTGGATCCGGTAAGTTGAAGTTAAATGTAGGACTTCAACACCCACCAGAACAGAACCTCCTACCAAAGCACATCCCACGTATACAGCTGAAAATCCTGAAAAGCCTCCTGTGTGTGAGAGAACCTCCTACCAAAGCACATCCCACGTATACAGCTGAAAATCCTGAAAAGCCTCCTGTGTGAGAGAGAAACTCCTACCAAAGCACATCCCACGTATACAGCTGAAAATCCTGAAAAGCCTCCTGTGTGTGAGCAGTGTGCATACTGAGGCCAGGGAGGACACCAGGTGTCCTGTCACCGCCACCTCCGTCCCTTGAGGCTGTGTCTCTCACTGAACTCAGGGATAGGCTGGTGGCCAGGAAAGCGGGGAGATCCCCCTTGCCTCTGCCTCCGTTTTCTCACCAGCGCTGAGGGCTTCATTTCGGAATGCTTGGGTTGCTGGAAGAAAATATATTTGGCCACACTTAGCTTCTTCTTGAGGCCTGTGAATCTGAACTTAGGTCTTACACTCCTGCAGCAAGTGCTCTTACACAATGAGCCGCCTCCTCTGTCTGAACTGATGTTTTACGCAGTGAGGGGATTATTGTCATATATATGCCCATAGACATCTCATACTTTTACAGGTTAGTGGTTTTTGGTTGTACATAGGTATTTTGGCATATGTGCCTATTATGCAAAATTTGCGGATAGTAAACTAAATTCCCATCAGAGGAAACCCCAACTATCCTGGGCACTAGAGGCACAGTATCTTTATTCTGGACAGATCCTTGAGTGGCAGCTCTGCGTGCTGAGGAAGAATTTTCTGCAACACTTGAGAGGCTAGTTGTGGCCAGCTTGCACGATCTGCATTGGTACAGCACTGTGTCTTAGTCAGGGTTCCTCTTGCTGTGATGAAACACCATGACCTAATGCAAGTAAGGGAGGAAAGGACTTCTGTGGTTTACACTTCCACATTGCTGCTCATCACTGAAGAAAATCAGGGTAGGAACTGGAGAATGACAGGAGCCTGGAGGCAGGTGCTGATGCAGACGCCACGGAGGAGTGCTGCTTACTGGCTTACTCCCCATAGCTTGCTCAGCCTGTTTTCTTATAGAACCCAGGACCATCAGCCCAGGGATGGCCCTCCCCACAATGGGCTGGGCCCTCCCCCACTCATCACAAATTAAGAAAATGCAATATAGGCTTGTCCACAGCCCGTCTTTTAGAAACTTTTTTTTGGTCCTAAATTGTTTATTGGGTATGAATTTTACAAATATTACGTGTATTAGTGGTACCGGTGAAGCTGGAAAGTACTGTGCTTTCTCCAGGCTGCACAGCGAGAACTACCAATAGTGTGGTGGAACCTGTGACCCTTTCCAGGGCCAGCAGATGTCAGTCCACACATCTCCCTGTGCTTGTGGACTGGTCTGGTGATCCACTGGGTGTCGGGACTTCTTCTGGTAACTTTATGGAACGGATCAATGAGGACAAGCTCAAACATTTACATGTGGAATCTTCACCAACTTCACCCATAAGAATTCAGGACTTTCAAAGCCCTGCAATGGCATCCAGTTCTCTCCTCAGCAACAGACTCGAGGCTTCAGGCAAATTTTAGCTGTTTAACACCATGATGGCCAGGCCTGCTGTAAGTTGCACCCTTAGGAACCATGTGATTGCAACCACTATGGTGGACATGAATCTTGTAATGACATAACCTTGCTTAGCCTTGTATCCCAGCCTTCATGCTTTATCAGGCCGAGTCTAGTGGGGAGCCCTGCGCAGCACAGAGAGCTGGCGGTATTGCCAGCAGCGGGCCCTCAGAAGAAAGCGCATCATGTCAGACTGCTTCTTCCTCCATAGCTCCTGGATGTATGTGTATGCACCCATCTTGGCTCACCTGATGGCTGCCGCCAGAGAAAGGTGGAAGCATTTTCTTAATTGAAGTTGCTTCCTTGGCAGATGACTTTAGCTTGTGTTAAACTGATACAAATCTATCCTATCACATAGGGTGCTGAGCAGTAAGTGAGAAGTCTCAGAAAGGGATTGATGTCACCACTTGGCCAAGAAGAGTTGGTCTGGAAACAGTATAGCATGTATTGGGACTCCTTTGTGCCTGCTTACATGCAGCACTGGGGATCTGGAGGATGACGGCTCACAGCATTATCACAGTAGAAGGCTGGGACCGGAGCCCCATAGGAGCTCCACTGCAGTGTGGCAGGAGCAGATCTGCAAGCCCAGCCTCATGGCTTCAAATCCTTGGCTGTACCTTTACCTGAACATTGTAAGAAAGACGGCAAAACAGCCACTCAGGATCTGGCCTGCTCATTCCCCTTGGCCTAATAAGAGACTAGCCTTTCTGGCTGAGCATGTTAAGAAGGTAGCTGACTTTCTGCTAAGGTTGTATTAGGGCCCTACTAGTTAGAAAAACAAAAACAAAACAAAACAGAGAGACTTCACCATATCAAGACTACAAGCTCGGCACCCTGTCATCTGACATCTCATCCGTTACTTTGCAAATATCATACATTCCACAAAGAACTGGTCAATGCAGATGAAGACCCCACGATGCACACAATTTGCTTAGTAGCATTCATACAGGAAAACCATGAGGAGGCCCATTTTATAGACAAGGATACTGAAGGCTAGGCCACTCCATGGCTAAGAGGATGGTCCTGGGACAAGGACTTCAGGCATCCCTTAAGCCTGGCATCCTTCCTAGTGTAATTATGGGACTGGACCCTAGTGGATTGGAGATTCAGGCTTAGTGGCAGGAGGCAGTAGAGGTAGGGTTTTGAGACAGGGGAATGCATCCTTCCACTTTCTATAGGAACATCCAATTTGCTGCTCAGTATCCTAGGATACTGAATCAGATACTGGTCAGACCCACTTCTGGAAGCTAGATTTTTCTTTCCCTCAAATCAGTGGGTTCTCAGAGGAATAGGGAAGCTCCCCCCACCCCTCCAGGAGAGCCTCACTTTGGATTATTCCTGTTGCTGCAAGAGGCAAAAAAGTGGGGAGTTTCCTGTTCAGTTGGTTCAGATAGAGTCTCTTAGCAGCCAAGGAGACAGGGACAAGAGAATAACAAGGAATCTGATGTCCCCAACATGCTCCACCTCCACAGTGTAGTGTTTCTGGTGCACAAGGTTGGTTCATTACCCTTTCCAGTTTCCCATAAATCCTAGGGGCAGAGGCTGCCACACTCTCTTGATCATGTAAATAAAAACCTCTGTGGAATTGTCTGTTCCAATGTCTCCACACAAGTTCTTTCTGTGTTTACTACTGACATGTACAAAGAACCACTCACTTCTGGGAAGGCCCTTTCTCTACATGTTTAAGAGGATCCACCTGGAATCATACTGTTGTGTTCTAAACTCTAGCTTAGCCATTTATCTACTTTCTGTGTGATCATGGACGAGTTTAACATACTTATGCCTTAGTATTCTGCATCTGTAGAATGGATGTTGGCTTCCATCTAGGATGTTACACTCGGTAGATTCTCATGAGAGTATCTGAATCCACCCCCACCCCACAATGACAGCAAGAAGCTGCACAGAAGACGACTTCATCATGGCGGACCTGGGAACAGAGGGTGGGTGAGCAGCTCTCAGCTCTAGCTAATCATACCAAGTGCTGCTTAGTATCCTAGAATACTGAATCAGATACTGGTCAGATCCAATTCTGGAGGTGAGATTGTCTTTCCCTCAAATCAGTTTTCAAGGAATTCCACAATGTAAACATCTCCTGTGATACTCTTGCTAAAGAAAAATAATAGCAGAATCCTCTGGGTCTGCCTGCAGCCTGAAGTCACGCGGCAATTTGCATCAACAGACTGGTGTATTATTTGAAAAGCTCATTTGTGTTTATTTAGTTACATATTTACTTAAAAGTGGCATAGACTCACACTGAATTGTGCCAAGTGGCATGTGATTGCTGTACTTAAAATGTTCGGATTATTTTGAATGAATGGGATTTATTTCCTCCTCGTAGCTTTGGGAAGTCTGGCCTATCTGGTTTCAGTTAGGCAATAGTCTGTGGCCAGCATTTTTCTGGTACATTTGAAACTGTTGAATACTGAGAGGTTAAAAACTCTCCACTGGCAGTGCAGCCTAAGCCTAATGCAGATATAAACACATTTAATGGCACTTCACTTAGCTACAGCTTTATTATTCTCAACTCTCATAGTAATTTTGAATCACATTGCATTAACAAATTTTTATTAGGTTTCCCCATGGCAAGCTGGTTGCAGGCAAAGCCCTGACTCTCCCTCCAGAACACTGCAACTAATCTTAGGTCTCCTTAGTAACTCCAAAGAGCACAGAGTTGTGAAAAGCTTGCCTTTGTCCTTTCCTAGCTCAGCAGGCTGTGAAGGACATGGGTTCTACTCCCCACTCAATTACCTTGCAGATGTGGCAGTTGGTGACAGGCGAGAACTGGCAAGAGTGGCTCTTTCAGCCGCTGAGTTTATGAACTATCTAACGGCCTAAACAATGACCCTGTGCTTCTGTGTAGGATGGCTCTAGTAGACAGTTAGACCCTGACCAAGAGCCTACAGCATGGCCAGAGCGTTGCATACACTGCGCAGCACAGGCGGGAGCTGAAAAGACAGTCATGCTGCACACTCTGGTGCCCAGCAGGCCAACCAATGTGTCCTGTGGAGGAGATCCAGAGCCCCAGCAGGAAGGGAGGGGCATTCTGGAATCTTCAAGGAAGCATGCACTGCAGGCTGCATTGCTGAGTCACAGACTAAATAACCACAGACCTCATTGAGGCCACTGTGTTCAACACGTTAGCTTATTAGCTGGAAACAAAACTTTGTGGGAAAGACAATACCTCAGAGTGAGCTTACGTGTGAGCTGTGTTCTAAGTGTGGGTAGATGAATTTCCCCGTGTCTTTGTTTCTCACAAGCGTATTGCGTTTATTGAGGCATATTACATCTGCGTGGGATATGGTAAGCATAAAGCAATATCCAAGTGTGGCATCGAACCAAATAAAAGGCCGCGACCTTTGAAGATGCACACACTATATACACGGCAGGGCTAGAAATACACACCTAAATACCAACGGTGCTTTGTCTAGGTGGCAGACTACAGAAGACCTGTTTACTGTTTACTGCTGCTCTCTGTTCTTTTCATTTTTTTTGTATTTTCTATAATGACATATTACCTCTTGATAAGAACAAAATAATTATAACTATTATCAATATATGTTACATGTAAATAATATATAACAGTCAGTGAATGAGAATGGCCCCCCCAGGCTCGTATGTTTACATGTTTGCTCTGAAGTTGCTGAAACTGTTTGGAAAGGATCGGGGGTGTGGCCCTGTTTGAGGAGGTGTTTCAGTCTGGCAGGCTTTGAGGTTTCAAGAGACGCCTACAATTCCCAGTGTCACCCTCTCTGCTTCCTACTTTTGGATCAGGATATGAGCTCTCAGCTGCTGCTGCAGTGCTGCTATGCCTCCCACCATGATGGCCGTGAACTCACCCTCAGAAACTGTAGGCCCCAAGAAACTCTTTCCTCTGTAAGCTTCCTAGGTCATGGTGTCTCCTCACAGCAATAGAAAAGTAACTATGAAAGTTATGAAGAACAAGATAAGAAAATGTTGTTGAAAGTCTGACCATCCTCCCCCCACCCTGGCAGTGTCTCTGGAATATTCTAACATTATCTTTCTGGAATATTCTAACATTATCTTCCAAAGAGAACATATCACAAGTGGCCACAGTGATGTGAATGTAAGTGATATATCAACAGCAAATCAAAAATGGTGACACAGTATGTTTGCTCACCATCTGAAATTCTGTGACTGTTTAGATATATTAAAAGAGGAAATATCTATCTATCTATCTATCTATTTATTTATTTTTGGTTGTTTGAGACAAGAGTTCTTCCACGTAGCCCTGGGTGTTCTTGAACTTGATCTGTAGACCAGGCTGGCCTCAAGCTCAACAGAGATCCACCTGCCTCTGCCTCCCAAGTGCTGGGATTAAAAGCATGCACCACCACTGCCCAGTCAAATATTTTAATAAGATAAATGGCTCAGATGATTTCACAATATCTTATAGATGTTGGCTTTGCCACCAAGAAAATGTTCATATAATCTACTTCTGTGTTTATTCCTTTACAACAGGGGTGTTCCTGCTATATCGCCAGAACACAAATATTTCAACAAAATTCTCTCTATAAACAGACAGTAGATTTTTTTTCCTTTAGGGAAAAGCTAAGTGTTGAATAAAGAATACTAAATACAATCACAGTTATAACCAGGGCATTGGCTTTCTCTCCAGCACCAACATTTGAGAATCGCGTACGGTGTATGCTTGTAACTGGAGGTTTTCCTGAGGATGCCTTGCTCTCAGAACAAAGGAGGTATTAGTTACTTCTTTACAGACTGCATATCAGCCCTGAGGAGTCCAGCTTTCTTTACTTGAAAGTCCCCCAGTAAGCTGGAGGTGACAAAGGAGAACTTTTCAGTGTGTTACAGTGTTTCACAATGATCTACAGTGGGACTGGAGAGCAAACTAGACTTGGCCATGCCTTCCCCAAAGGGTCAGAAGGTATTTTAGGCTTTGTGGGCCAAAGAGTCTCTCTCATAATGACTTCCCTCTGCCGAGACAGCGTGAAAGTGACCACAGACAATTAGTAAATAAGCTGGTACAGCTGCCGCCAATAAAATTCTTTACAAAGATGGGCTGACAGCCAGATTTGGCTCCCAAGTCTCAGTGTTCCAGTCCTCAAGGAATAAAACTACCAAATTATAAAACCATTCTTCAAGATTTGTATTGCAGAAAAGAAAAACATGGTATCCACAGCGAGAACAAGCTGTGTGTGGAGACTGAGGATCCTGTCACGCAGCGTAAGCACGTCTGCACGTGGCAGTACGTACCGCGTGACTTCTGGGAAGTTCTCAGGAGAGTTCCCCGTGACCCATCATAGCTGAGTCCTGAGCACCTGCTCCTCTAATGCACTCACAGCGAGGCTTCTTAAATATTTTTTTTTAAAAAATTTAAATTTATTCATTTTATGTGTATGAGTGTTCTGCCTGTATATATGCATGTGTCCCACAGGTATACTTGGTACCCGTGGAGGTCAGAAGAAGGCATAAGATTTCCTGGAACTAGACTTACAGATGGTTGTGAGCCACCATGTGGGTCCTGGAAACCAAATCCAGGTCCTCTGGAAGAGCAACTAGAGCTCTTGATGGCTGAACCATCTTTCCAGCCCCAATACGTATGTATGTATGTATGCATGTATGTATGCATGTATGTATGCATGTATGTGTGTTATTATATTATTATTATTATTATTTATTGTTATTGTCATGGGGAGGACAGGGAAGAGGAGCAGGGAGCTCACAGTCTGATGCATGGACAGTGACAGAGGGTGAGTGAGATCTGACAGCCAGGCACATTGCCTGCAGAGAGGGCATGAAGGCACTCAGTTCCTCAGGGATCTCCTCCAGTTGTTCTTAGCACAGCTATGAGTAGAACAGTGCACGGGGCCATCAGGCCATGGAACTCTACAGTGCCCAACATAGCGTCATCTTAGCTCTAGACCAAGGAAGTTGAGTACAATATGCTTAGAGAGCTGTTCCCACAGCACGACACAGCGTTTTAAAATGCCAACCAAAGGGCAGAGGCACAGCAGTTACAATCCAGGTATGGGTGGAGCACAGCTTACATTCTCAATCAGCTGGAAATGAGATTAAATTGGATTCTCAACACAAAATAGAAACTTGAAAATGACTTGGAAGGAAGGTTTTATACAGGATTTATTTGAAACCATTTTAATATGGCTCCATTTATTGCAAACTCATCCTTGAACAACTACAGCTAGAACTAAGTCCAGAGTCAGAACAACAATGAAGTCTTTCAAGATGTGAAAAGCAGTTGGAGAAGCTGTGTTCAAAGTGGCCTCCCTTGCTCTCTGCAAATCCTAGCTGGATTCAGAGCCGTGTCTGCGTGGCGAGGAGCCTGTGAAGACGCTCTTCCGGCTTTGAAGTGTTCATACTTACACACATTAAAGACTTTTATGCCGATGATGCTTTTGCTGTTCTGTACAAACATGAAAGGGCATGTGTGACTCTGATCCAGAAGGAAGACCTGCTGAGGAGTGCTGTCACTCACGGAGGAAGGATACTGCGGACAGCAGGAGGCATGTTACAGATGTTTCCAGGGGAGACTCGCCCATGGACTTTGTGTTTCTACTTCCCAGTAAAGGAATCCGGACTCACAAGGTGTCGGCCTGGCTCCTCAATGACGTGGGATTCAAACCTGGGCCAGTCTAATTTCCAAATCGGTTGAGCCAGAATCCCTCCTACAGTGACTATGATCCACCCTAGAGCGAGTGAGGCCCAGCTTAAGAAGCAGATGTGAAGAACATCTGATGCATTTCCCCCCCTCAGTTCAAAACCCTGTGCTTTTCACACATAGCTGCTTCAAACACTTTCAGACCCATTCTGGCACCAAAATTAGAATGAGAAGCAAATGAATGCCGTGAGGATCTTTGAACTCTCACTAGGAATGTTGCAGTTGTTACTGAGGCTGGTGGTGGTTCAGGAGCCTGTCTTGATCTGTTCCTTGCTTACAGACCTGCCTTTCTTCTTGCTTCCCCCTCTAGGCTGTGCCAAAGAACCTTCCACTCCTTCTCTTCTTTAATGTTCTTTTTTAAAATTACATTTAATTGTTTTGCGCATATGTGGTAGTCAGAGGACAACGTTGCAAGAATCAGGCCCCTATTCTACTATGTGGGTCCAGGGATCAAACTCAGGCCCCAAGGCTTAGTGGGAAGTATCACTAACCACTGAGCAGTCACACCAACTGTCCCCCTTCCTTAATATTTCTAGAGTTTAATCTTTAGAATTCCCATAAACATTTCAATATATTTTTCCTCCCTCCATCCATCCCTCCCTCCCTCTGTCCCTTGTTCCTTCCCTTCCCCCTCCCTCCTTCCCTCCCTTCCTCTCCTCTGCAGTGCTAGGGATTCCAACAGGGCTTTGCACATGCTTCTCAACATTTGAATTACATCCGCCCCCATCTCCCTAGTCTCTCTAATTACGATGTTTTTGGACACTCAAACCATCAAACGTAATAGACAATATACCACTTGTGTTCATTTTCCTAACACTCTTCCACTTGACTCTACTCTTCCGGGTATCTGTCCCACACACCAGCTTCCTACCTACACTGCAAAGAAGCGGGCTCCTGGGGCTCGTCATGGGGTACAACACTGTATCTATGGAAAACGCACTGTGTCCAATCCACCGCTTACAGATGGACCTTGGAACTCAGCACATGGATTGGAAATGAAAAAAGGAGAAGAGTGGCATTTTTACTGGCTTAGCATTCTATGGTTCTGCCATTCAAACTCTGCACACGGCTACATGTGAGTTAGCAGTGCATTCTGGGTATCATTCCCACTGCTTAATGAAGGGTTCTTCCCAGTGCTGTGGGCATGGGGCCAGTAAGTAAATTCCCAGGCAGAAAGCAAAGTCTGAGGCATGGTCAACAAGCCAAGAGAAAGCCACACTTCCATTTTAGGTTGGTAAAAAGGAACACAGAAGCAGAAGAGGGACCAACAGCCACCTTCACAACCACACAGCCTCCACTTGGCCATCTTCTCCATCTTTCTCTCACATGACACCCGAGTTGAGCTGCGTGGTGGCAGCTGTCTGAAGGTTACACCGATGCTCTGAAGACACCCAGTAAGAAAGCTGTCGTGTCAAACGACAAGTCCTCTGCTCTTTCCTGCCTGTCTGTTTCAGGAGCTGTGTAAACAACTCAGTCCCACAGCACGACTGAACCGACCGATGAGGACTGGCTCTGGACCCCTCAGTGAGATGTGTGTGGAGCTGGAATCTCGGCCTCTTGCATTCGCATGGAGGAGGGAGCAATACAGAACCAAATTCAATTCAAAGCAGACATCTGCATAGCAAAACTAGGAAATGTGCCCTTCAAACACTCCAGTTTTGAAAATTTAATTTTATTTGTACTACATATACACAATTTCTCATTCTTATGATCTGTCTTTATATGTGTTCCAGAATGTTCTAAGTAAAATTAAACTAAGGAGGACTAAGTGCTTCCCCTTCTTCCCTGCCTCCCCCACCATTCCTCTCTCATTCCTTCATTTGTGTCTATCTTTTTTTAAAAAATAATTCTCTAAAATCAGTGGGTGGGGCCTGAAAGAAAGATAGTATTTAATGTACACTCTAAACAGGTAATTACATACGGTGACTTTTCTTCCTGTACTGGGAGTTGAACTCAGGCCATTGTACATCCTGGGCAAACAGTCACTGAATCATATCCTTGACCCTAGCATAATTATGAAAGCAAACACAGCATGTGGCAGCAGGAACAACCACTAGAGGGCAGATAGCTTGTAAACATAAAGAAATGGACATCACCAGAGTGATTCTTCATGTAGAAGAGGTGAGAACTAGCTGAAGTCAACTCCGGAGAGCAGCAGGCTACATCAGCACATACTACTAAATCCCTTGTGGGCCCTTTGGGACTCTTAAGCTTACACACACACACACACACACACGCGCACACACACACAGACACACACTGCCCGTGCATTCACATGAATGTGATGTTGCTTTCAGGAAAAAGTATAGTCTGGCCATTTCATTTAGAGCAACAGAATTGTTCCAGCAGGGTCTATTTGTCTAAATCCTCCTTATGGGCTTGGCGGGCACTGTGGGTGGACTGTGTTCCTACGGCTCGGCGCTGTGGATGTTTCTGTACACTTGTGGACAAGATGTTGGCTTCATATTACAACCAACATCTTGTCCACATCAGGGGAGCTTTCTCACACAGACACACATACCATGTGGGCTACCTGCTGAGTCTGGCAAGCTCGGCTGACTGCAGAACATAATGGGAAGGCAGTTGGAGTGGAAAAAAACCTTCCTGGGAATTTTTAAAGTGGTTAAAAAGGGGGTGGGGGCACACACTTCCTAACACCCCACACTGTGAGCTGGCACAAAGGAAACAATGCAGGAAATTCGATGTAGAAATCATACAGCTTCCCTTCAAGAAGAGGCATTTTGCAAAAGCCAGCATGAAAAATGCATTTCTCTTTAGAAAGTTGACCACTTGAAAGTTCTACTTTTTAATTAGCCTCATACAAGTTGAAAGGACTGAGCTGGAAACCATCATTGGTCCCGTGTGGGCCCTGTCCATCCAGCAGCCTACTCAGAAGCTGGCAGCTTCACAATGGTGAGGCACACATGCCAGTCACCCAGCGGCACAACTGTGCGTGTTCACTGCATCACAGGAACAGTTGCTGGTGGGTGGATAAGGACTTGGCTAAGTGTTTATTTTGCTTAAATGAGATGCTTGAATTTTCTATGTTGCTGTAATGATTTCTTCTAGTAAATTATTGACTTATCAAATTAGGATGTAAACTTTCTAACTTAAGGATAAAAAGAAGGAAGGAAGGAAGGAAGGAAGGAAGGAAGGAAGGAAGGAAGGAAGGAAGAACGAATGCTATAGTGCCACCTAAGGGGCATTTCAACAGCATTGAAAACAACGAGAGAGACAACAGCAAGGAGTTTCCACGTTGCACACACACACCATACATAGATAGACTCTAGATACAGTCCATTTGGACTGCTAAGATAAATGCAGTCTGCCAGATCAAACACTTGATGTAGACTCTGGAGCCATTATATTCTGCTCACATATCCCATCTGGGAAAAAAAATCCTTTCTACACAGACAATCATTTTGTAAGCTCCAAAATTCATTTGAATAAATTAAAATATATAGGCTATCAGCCTTCCATCTAAGACCCGAGGGTGTGAAACCACAGGAGGGACACAGGGCTTTGGGTCAGGCAAAAGGCAGGAGAGGTACCAGAGAAGGAGGAGGAAGAGAATGGGGAGGAAGAGGAGGAAAAAGAGAAGGAGGTGTCATACTAAACCATTAACAAAGCTGTACTAAAAGTAAAGACTCCAGTATAGATGGCACCATCAGTGCAGGAAGCCCACAGGAAGGCACGGGACATATGCAGACCATGTATCTGGTAAGGTCTGTGTACAAAGCATATAAAGAATTTTACAACTCAACTGTAGAAGAATAGATAACCCAATCAAACAGTGGAAAGCAGCATTTGGACAGAGACATCCTCAAAGGCCACATACACATGGCTTGTGAGCATCTGATGGAGGCTCAGTATCATTGGTCACTAGGGTACCACAAGCTTAAGTCACAGGGGATTCTGTTTTGGACCCATGAGAACGGCTATGGTCAGTCAGACAACAGTAAGTGTTGGCAAGGATGCGGAGGAGCTGGAATCCTCACAACTTGTCCCTGGGAATGTAAAGTGCTGCAGCTCTTTTGGAAAACAGTGGGAAGATCCTCTGAGTGGAGCTGCAATTCACCTGATGAGTAGATGGGAAAATACAGCACTTCCATACACGGCAGCGTTATCCGGCAGGACAAACAAAGCGTGCTGTTAGAATACGAATGGACCTTGGAAGCGTGGAGCTGTGAAAGTGGCCAGATATAGTCGGCACCCATTTTTGATTTTAGTTATGGGAGACATTCGGTGCGGGGAGATCTATACAGACAGACCATGGATTAGCAGTTGCCTGGGGTTGGGGAAGTTGGAAACTAACACTGAGAAATGATGACAAACAATTAGACGGTGATAACGACCATCGACCTGTGGCCCAGTTCCGAGGGTGTGAGGGCCTTTTTGGGTCTCTGTGGGTACCAGGCATAAGCAAGGTGTAAACACAGACATGCAGGCAAAGCACACATACCCCTCAGGAACAAATCTTTAAAACAAGAATTCTTCCTGGCTCCTCCCCATAGTCTTGCGGCTTTCATTCCTGGACCCCACCTAAGTGCTCTAAGCAATGATGGGCACACACCCACATATTGTTTGGTTTATACCTAACGCACACACTCTTAGGGATAAAGTGTTTGTGATGACTATGGATAAGTCCAGACTGGGTCCATCTGTTAACTTGTGCTGCAAGCTGACAGCCGATGCTGATGCAGGCTCAGGATTGGGTTGCTTTTCTCTCTGGACTACCTACTGAACCTGCCTGTGGGTGGCATAAAACATCACCTGAGACCAGCCTTTCTAGTTACATGTTCTGATTTATTTGCTGCTATTAAAACCCCTGTCTATTATCCCCTGTAGAATAAGATCCACACACTTTCACTCCACTTCCTACTTTAATCATAGGAAATGTTTGAGATCACAGAGATGCTTGCTAACCCCAAGTTCAAGCATCCCCTCACCCAGCAGGTTACCCGGGTGTCTATGGCTTCTAGCTCTACCGTTAGCTTTTCTCTAGCTGTTCCCCAGATGCCCGTTTGACTTCTGCCTAAATCTTCACCAGATTCTTTGCCTATGGTGCTGGCTGTCTTTATGTGCTCCCACGGCTTAGTGTCAGCTAGGACTGCAGACGTCTGCCTCCTCAGCCTTACCCCTCAGAGACCAGAGAGGCCGCACTGGGAAGGATGCTCTCATAGGCAGACCACTCTCTCCCTGGGAAGCAGGTAAGATTAGTGGCACACAGTGGCTGCACAGTACTAAGACGCAGTTTGAACACTGCTCTACACACTAGCTTTGTGAGTGTGCTTTATCTCAGACTCTGCCTCCTTTCCTTAGCTAAAACCCTCAGGACCAGTACCCATCCTGCCCATTGGGCTATCAAACCGGACTAAAGGGGGTGCAGCGTGGTCACCCGATAGAGCACGTTACTATTGTGGAGTTTTTGTTCTCAGCTGTACCCGGGACATCCTTGTATTCCAGTTTTCTATCCAAAATAGGGTCCTTCTTCAAGAGAATAGAAAGTAATCTGGAAAAAATTTGACTTGAAAACACACAAAAATCTGTAAAGGACATTTATTGCTCATAAACAAGGGGGCGGATCAAGCAATCAGTGTTCTCTCTTGTTTTAACAAGACACTCAGTATGGTATGAAAAAGCTCTGAATCTCACTGGCGACTCTCAGATACTGGCTAGGTAGGACCATGCATTAAGACTTTTCTCTTTATTTCCTTGGAATTTGAAAGGAATAGGTCTTGCTATGCCGAGAAAACACTGTAGACTTTTATTTATACGCAGAGGAAGCTGGGAGCCAGGGATGTTGTTGAGTAGCAGCTGGTGCTTGCTCAGCGTGCACTGGGACCTGGGCTTCATGTGCAGTGCCCCAAGATGATGCAAAATGAAACGAAACAAAAGACCCTTATAATCGCATTCCATCCACTGTCAGTCCCTGGGAAATTTCTGGAATGGAAAATTTTGGATATTTCTCCATCAACTAAAATACACTTTCATTGTCTTCTTAAACATAGCTACAAACAATGGACACCTTTTCAGGTCAATCCAGAGCGTTCCACCTCTGCTTACACTCAGCACATAGCATCAGTCTCAACTGGAACACTTGGTTACTTCCAGGGGTGGTTTTTTTTTTCCTATTACAAATTTTTCAGACCCAATTCCTCGGTTCCGGTCTGCCCGGCTCTTTAGCCTAAGGGCATTCTTTCAAGTCTTACCACAGGAAGGAGGGGCCTCTGTCCTCTCTGAGCGCTCTTGCCAGTGTCCCTTTTCTCTGGGAACCTTCCGTTGTGCACTTTGTGATGATGGCAGGGTGTGCTTTTGCCCTTAGCCTTCCAACACCTGACTTCTCCTTAAAAGAGCCCAGACCCAAAATCAACCAACCAACCAACCAACCAACCAACCAACCAACCAACCAACCTGCCCCCCTTTCCCTAGCTCCCTGCAATAATTTCTGAGGAGGTCCAGAGCACACTAATCCCAGCCTCACTTCTCTCTGGTGCTATAGCTAGGGGCAAGTCTCTGTGCCTCAGCTACCCCATCTGCAAAGTGGGTTTAAGAAAGCTGTCTTAAGCTTTCTTAAGGCTGTTAAGTGAATTGACACAATGCCAAGTGCCCCAGACTGTGGCCCAGCAGCAGCAAGTATCCAGCAAACTGCAGGTCAAAGTTATGTTGTTGTCTTTACCTTGTTGGTAAAACCCAAAATGCCAAGCTCTACCTTTTGTCAGAGTGGTTCTTACTTCTGCTCCTTTAACTCCTGCGAGCATCCCTGCTGCTTCCTTAGAAAAGAGAAGCAGGGGCTACCTCCCCCACACTCCTCCATGTTAGGGCGCAGGGGCAGCTGGCCTGGCTGATGCTCCAAGACACACCAACAAAACACTACAATTAAACTGAGCCCTGGCCCTGGGGCCTGGGGAGCCATCTGGTTAGCAGGCACTCACTGCTGGAAGGGGTTCCTAGATGAACACCTTGAGTCTGCCTGGCTTAGCAAGGGTAAACTGACAGCGAGCTGAGCCAGTGTGGTGGGAACAAGGAAAGTGGGAAGACACTGTCTGTGAGAATCAGCCCTGGGGCTGAGGAAGGGGGAGGTCCCAAGCTTTTCAGGGGAGACCACGAGTCTCATTTCATCCTTCAGGATCAACTCCAAGAATGTCACGCCAAAGTGAGACACCTGTGGTCCTAGAGAAAAAGAGCTCTGCCTGTCCCTGGACATGGCCATCTTGCCAGCCAGTTAGTTACCTACAACCTTAATTCATTTTCTTTCCCACATCTGTTTCCAAGCAACTGCAGGACTTGCCGGCTAGCTTAGATATGGAGAAACCAGATTCTTTCAGAAGTGGGACAACCCAAGGCCCCAGGGCAAATGGTAGCACAACACCAAACACTGGAAGATGGGCTTCCAGGGTACCTACTCACTGGCAGGCTCCCACCTTCCTGAGGATTCAGAAAGGCTTTGCTCCTGGAGTTCCCAGCCCAGGTCTGCACAGCCTGTAGAGAAGGCATCAACATCACCAGTGCTTTCTCCCCTTTTGCATGGAACACTTTCCAACTGCGGTTCAGGGTGGCCCAGCTGCCATGGTCAGTGGAGGGTCTGAGGGCATCATACAGAGCAGTACACTGTCACTGGGTTCCTGGAAAGACGGGAACCCGGCTCCTGCCATGTGGCCCCCAGTTACCTAATCCCAATGGATGCTGTACCAGCTCTGCCATGCCATTCAAAGCAAGCCCAACCACAGAGGCCTCCTCATGTTCATTTCTAGGTCCTGTGGAAGGGCTTGTGAGAAAGGCCACAGCATTTTCCCATGGCTATGCAAGGCTTCAAAGGCTCGGGGACCTCCCAGGATCCTGGGCTGGAGGGAGGGTGCTGTCCTTGCTGTCCCTACTGACAGGCTCTTGCTGCTCATCACTGAACATTCAGCTGTGCTCCACCACCTTTACCCTGGCATCACATGCACGCGCAAACACACACACACACACACACACACACACACACACACACACACTCACATGCACACGCACACATGCAGTGTCTTAGGAGACACCTCAGTGACCACAGCACAATTAAGCTTTAACAGATCTCTCTGATGAGGATGGTGAGCTGCTTTAAATTCTTCCAGGCAAAAGTAGTGTGAAGCCAAAATCAGGCCCTGAAAGCCACCGTCTGCTGGAGCTGGGGTGGTTATTTGGGTGCCTGGGTGGACACGAGGGTCTTGGGTTTTCAGGAGGGTTTTATAGCAATGCAGCAGCCCTTGCAACTAATATACTATTCAAATCTAAGCCTCTCAGTCTGATAAACAAACTGCACATTTACTGTGGATTCTGTCTCTGACCTTTTACGCTGGTTTTGTCAACAGAATTTACTGTATTCATAAATACTAATGTTCTCATTTGGTTCCCAATCTTCACTATACTGTAAATTATAAGCAAGTACATAAATGTCTTGCCTGGTAATATAGTGGCCTGAAATGACTTCCTTTTTGCTTTAAGGATGGTGCATGTTTTAATGGTAGGTGTTTTTAATTAACTTGAAGTGCTATAAACTGCCCATGTATGAACCAAAGACAAGTGAGTTGCATTAAATTAAAAGCGCAGTGTCTAACTAATGTTAACAGATTAGGCATGCCTTCAAGACGCATGATTTTCCTGTCTGGAGTTTTCATCTTATTAATGCAGAGACACTACAGTCCATAGAACAGCCATACCAAATGAGCCTTTCAGAATGAATATTTTTGGCAATCAGCTAGGAACATGGTTTTAAGCTTTAGGAAGGTCCTACCCAGGCATCTCAGCAGCATCCCTCTCTCTTTCCTTCACAAATGAGCTCCATTTGAGAATCTGATCTTTTTGCCAATATCAGTCTAAATTAGCACTGTAAATATTGAAATCAAATGTTACTACTTGGCCTAATTTTCTTTCAGCCTGCAGTTAATCTTTATTCAGCCTTAATGAGTATTTATTGTGTGACCCTGACAGCTTGCTACTGCTGTGATAAATTATCTGACTCAAGTCCGATTAAAAATGCAACCCTGAGTGCTAATTATCTCAACAGACCTGCTTAATAATAGTATTTCTTGTCAATTATGGCGTCCCAGCATGTGTGTCAATAGCAACAAATGTGCAGGCCTACCTCCGCCGCTGACTTCCCATGATGCTCCTTTACCTGCCATATGTAAATCAGAGGGCTCTGTACCTGTGGTGACCTTTTATTAGCAAACTGTCAAAATGATAAAACTCACCATAGAGAAACCCCTACTACCATACAATTAGGGGCTACAGCTCAGGACAACAGGAGGGCAATCAGACATAGCTAATTATGATGCATCTTACTTACGGCCTGTCCAGCAGGAAGAATTAGCTGCGTCTGAAATTTATGCTAGTTTAAGCATGGCGCACAGGATGATGCTACTGCAGGGCGGGGGGGGGGGGGGGGGGGGGGGGGGGGAGAGAAAAGGAGCCACACATAACTCAGCTTTTCAGGAAATCTGGCCTCAGATCTGAGTTCAAGTTTCAGCTTGATTATCTAACTTGCTGTCTTACTTTGACTGAGCCAGCACCTTCTGCTTCCTGGCCTGCAGGCTCAGGGTCCCAATGAACAAACAGCTGCCACAGTGCTGTCATACAGAGGCGCTGAGTATCTGTGCCTGGCCCTTTCCTCTATAATGACAAAGAGAATGGGCAACAACTGCCTACAAGTCCTGTTCACAAAGCTCTGTACCCAGCTCAGTGTCATGCAGTAGGGAGCCTGGTACTTTAATCTTTTTCCTTCCTGAACAGAACTGAAGAGCTCTGTGAAGAGCCTCTCCACACGGACTGCACAGTGCTACCCATCTGTAGGCACAAATGCCTTGAACTGTTTAAAGCAAGGGGCCACCTTACTCTAAGGAATGCCTGAGAGGGACAGCTGAGGACCAGGCTTTGTGACACCAGAAGCAGTACTCTCAGTTGAGCACTGACTAGTGCCAGCCATCCTGACCAGGGATTTACTGTGTTGTATGACACACCTCCTTCTATCATGTGCCCACTGAATATGAGGAAACAGAGAGGTTTAATGACTTCCCCAGTATCCACAGCTGGTAAATTCAGGCCTCAGCTGAAGGCCAGAATCAAAGCACTGACTTTCTAAAACAGGGGGGATAATCAAAGGTATTTTCTGCCGCAAGGAATGGCAATGGTAGCTGAGAATGAAATGCCACACCACTATGGAACATACTAGTTGGTGATCAGGAACAAGACAAAATCCACACCCTTTTCATCTCCACTGTGGCACACTATAGAGTAGCCGGGCCAGAAGCCTAAAATGTAAGCTTGAGAAAGAGCCTCACTATGTAGCCCAGGCTGGCCTTCTGCTTCTGTCTGACTGTTGGGATTGATGGTATGAATCACCTCAGCCCTACTCTGGTCCTTTCAAGGATACGGCGGTCCTGAGGAATAGAGAGAAAGAAGTGGTTTAGATTCAATAGTTTCAGGGGCACAGATTTCCACTGGATATCACATCCAGAGAAACATGTTTTTTCGTGTTGGCACACTATGGATGTTTAAGACTGTCACCTCCTCGCCTCACTCCTGGCTCTTCCTAGGCCAACGGGACCACACCCACAGAAGACTAGGGCATACTTTGGGTAATCTCAGATACATGTGGAACATCCTTCCATTAGAAGGACATGGTCTCAAGTGAGCCCTATTGGAATACAGATGTTCTTAACACCCATATTTGGGCTGCCTAGCCTACTCAGAGGTTAGAGCATCGTTCTGCTCTGTGATGGTTCAAATGGCATTTCCTGGGTGGTCACACCCTGGATGACTGGCAGAAAGGCCGATTGTGAGAAACCACTCAGGGAAAGCAAAGCCGCCTGGGTGCCTCCGTCACAGCTGGAGGCAGCACACTGACGGCTAATGAGGTCCAGATGTGTCTTCTGGTGACAGATCAGGGAGATACATAAGATGGGAATGTGATTGTTTCCGGCTGAAATAAGGCACTCCCTCTTCCCTGACACCTCGAGCCCACTTCATGACTTCCTCACAAATGATCTCCAGTAGGGAGCCAATCTCTCTCTTCAACGCAACACCATGTTAGAGTCACAAGTGTATAAATCCTAAGTGGTGTGGGTTCATGTTTTCTCAGCGATTGCCCAGCCAGTCATCCTGTCCTGAGTGTCTATTGCTTTCCTATGAAGGAAATGTGTCTGAAAGCTTCAATAAGCCCTGCTCATTGTCTTTTGGGGTAAGCTCCAGAGACTTTTCTCCATACAGAGCCCAGGGGCCTCCCCTGCAGCAGCCTGAACCATCTTACCTACTGTTCTGTCAAGGTAGCTGGGAATAGACGTGCATACTGCCATATGTCTTCTGATTGTCATGCTTCCTTTAGTTCTATGACACAGTGCAATGCTGATGTGGAAGTTGCTATGTGCCACATGCCCCCTGGGCGTACAACATCCACTCCAATCCCACATACGGTTTTCCAGGAACTATGGAAACACATCCTCCTCAGGCAAGTTTAGCAAGAAAATTATTGCCCCACTGGGCAGAGCGCAATGGCCTGACACTGTTTAACTCCCACTGAATGCTACAAAGGGGACGAAATCTTTCCAAACACTTTAGCAATAAGGAATGCAAGCCATGTGCCCAGTGTGCTGCTGGCACCATGCTTGTCTTCCCTACATCCCAAACCGTTCTTAGACTGACTCCAGATCAGCACAACACGTGACTCAGTGTCTGTGCCTCCGGTGAGCGTGTACAGTTTTAACTGATTTTTGCTTCCCTGCATATCAAGCCCTTCATTTCCTGGCTAGCTAATCATTTGCTGGACAGACAAATGGACTTCTTTAGGAGAAGGAGCTTGGTGACACATTTCCATTGGGAAAAAAAATCAAGTAATCTGAAGCACAAACCCTGACTTATGTATGGACTATGGACTATGATTAGTGTTGTATACGGCTGCCAGATTTGAGTAGCTATTATCTGCTTTTTTATTCCCACTTTATAATGTTGACCGCATCTTAAAAATTAATTATGCCTGCTATTTATTTCACAGTTCTGGTCTCAGGCCAGCAAAAATAATTCCTTGAACTTGACCGAAACATATGGATGACTTTTGGTAAAGTCACGTTCTTCCAGAACTGCAAGGGTCACATGAGAACCCTGGGCGTTGCCACTTGCCTGAAGCTGTTTCCATTAGCAACGATTTTCCTAAAAACACATGTCAGCAGTTAATACTCCAGCAGTGTGAGCGAAGCCAGCCCCAGGGGCTTTGTTTCTATTTTGAGGCCTCTCTGGTCTTCCAAGGGGTGGAAGAAGAATTTGGATCACTTGGCTATGCAGGAAATCCCTCACCTAATTTCCACTTCTCCAAGCCACGCCCTTTTTGCAAGCCTATCTTCAGCTGCAGTATGACTTTAATACATTTTAGATTATGAAAAGTAGTCTTTGGCATCTCCTTACTACACATTAGCATCTTAAAATGATCATGAACCCAAAAGATCTTAAAATGATCATGAACCCATGTCCATCTGTCATGGAGGACCTTTGTTAGATCAGTTGTTATTTTCGGGGTACAGCATTTGAGGGGTCTTAAGAAACACTGTTTCAGGGCCAGAGCTTTAACAAACAACTGCTGGGTCAGAACACTAGAAAACCAAGTCAAAGCAGATGATGTAACAGTGTTAGTACATGAATGTGACAAAGCCGGCTGGATGAGCCGTGACCGCCCGCCCTGACGTGGCTCTCTCCCCAGCCCTGGGCAGAGCGGGAAGCCCTGCTTTCCAGGTAGACAGCAGGTGCCCTGCATTGCTTCTCTCAATCTCAAGAGGTCTCCGAGGCCTCCGCCTATAATATTTTCCATTTTCCTCTCCCCCTCTTCTCCACCAAACTACCCAGGTTTGGTTATGCTGAGTTTTATGGTTATTTAATTCCCTTCAGGTTAGTAACCAATACCCTTGGGAGGCTCTGGTTACTTGCATCTGTCACTCTGGCCTCTGACTGTCAGCAATGGCTAGCCCTCAGTAGAAAATGCAGACTTCTGATGTGTGGACAATTGTATTTTGAGAAACAGTCTAAACTGGTAGAACCTTTTTTTTTTTTTTTTTTTTTTAACAGCAGAGAGTGCAGGAGTGATTCAGGAATTGTAGACAATCTTCAAAATGTCAACCTTCTAAATTGTCATGGAGAGGGGGAGAAGCTCAGTTTATCTGGAAATTCGGAGGATTTGTCTACAATTTTAGTAAATTAATTTATTCTGGAAAGGAAAATAACTATTCATGCATATCTCTTAGGGACAGACGTTTTTAAGAGGTACCCTAAAATGGCTTTGCCTACCATGCCACTGTGGGGGGCACTGGGAGTCCTGGAGTGATTCGATGTTAGCACCAGCACACTGGTGAGGGATCACACAAGAAGGATCCAACAGTCTCTATGTTTTCCCCAGGATGATGTTATGTGTTGGTGTCATTGAAGTTGCAGGGTATCCTCAGGGTTCTGAGAGGCTTCCAGAAGTTATCTGAGATGCTTGGAAAGGTACCCCTGGGATGTGTGTCTTCCTTCACACACCAGAGTCATTACACACTGGAGATAAGCATTTGTGGTTTTCTGAGCTCCCTGGGAGACTCTATGGAAGGCCCATAAATGAAATGAATGAAGTGAAAAAACCATTATTCTAGGCCGCCGAGTGGTTCCAAAGGCACAGGAGCCTTTTCTTTGTTCCTCCCTTTCACTCTTCCTACACTGAGAATCAGATGCAGGATGGTACAGCACTGAACGAGGGCAGCGCCAGTGGCTTGAATACTTTGTTTTTGCTACTCAACTGCAAAGACAGATTTACACAGAGGGAGTTAGATGAAGACACTCGCGGCCCAAAGGCAAAGGTTTTTGTTTTTGTGTCAGTCCTCCGAGGTCATGCCTAGATGTTTACTAAGTCCTGCTGTTATCCATTAAGCTAAAGAGAGGACAGATTATCACCAATGCCGTTGTCCTAAAGAGGAAAAGTAATGTAATTCAAAATATTTTGGGTCGGTATGCTATATACGCTGAAGCAAGCTAAGAATGGCTCTGTGTTCTTTGTGTTGCTTAGACTGAAGGCTTAGATCATTTTTGAAGTTGAATTGAAAAGCAATTTATTTTCCTCCTTAGGAGTGAAAGTAAAAAACCATATGTCTGTTAGGTACGACTGTTACTGTACCAAACACCACAGGCGATGTGCATTTGAGTATCTTCAGAACATCTATGCATTTGTAGCTTTCTGGTAGGATTAGACTATTTAATTACTCTGCCCGGAGATGCTCACAGTGTCAAATGCTTGCAAAATAGTTTTAAATGCTTTCAAATGCTTCCAAGATTAAAATAAACATCTTGAGTTATTTCTCTCTGTGCTGACAGTTCAATTTCATTTCATCTCTGGGTGTGCTTCGTCTTCTATGCAGTCATAGCCATTGCATATTAGCAGCCACTCATTAAGAACTATATAATAGGAACAATTTGTTTGCTAAGAATCCGCCCCTCACAGTCATTCTGTTTTCGGTTTGGGGCATTTGAGGTTCATAAGGGCTTTTGCTATTCCTTTCAAATGAATCTGCCTTTCTACAGCATGTATTTCTTGATATCTGGCATAATTTATTTGACACTCCTTAAATTTTTTCTTTTATTTATGATTATCTGTAAACAAACCAGACCAAACAAACAAAACAAACAAACAAACAAACAAACAAAACCCTGCAAACTTCCAAATGTAACAAATCTACCCTTCATTTGGTTACTTACATTGCTGGTGACATATGGTAATAAATTGCCGTCCCCATCCCCTCCTCACTGTAGATCAAAGCCTTGGGTGCTTGATGAAATTTTATTGGGCTCTGTCCACTGACTCTCAGCTAGCTGCTCAGCTCCCTGGGTGCAGGAGAAGCACCCTGATCAGTAACAGCTGGGCAGCTCCACCAGCCCGCTCTGCCTGCAGCCTCCAGGGCAGCCTCACCGACTCTCTTCTGCTTTCATGGTAGCCAGGTCTTTGTCAGGGAACTGGAGAGGATGCTATGAGCAAAGCAGGTGCAGGTAGCTGCTGATAGCATGTGGACTTCACCCAGCAGATATGCTGCTTGGCTAGAGAGCTTGTGTTACGAGTGGGGCAAGCTGGCCATTGAGGGGACCTGGGAAGCTAAAAATCAGCAGCCAGGCAAAGGGAAGTTCTCTGAAGGGCTTTGCTCCAGGAGATTTATAGGCCCTGAGGGCGTTTACATCTGTGCTGAGTTCTGAGCATTTTCCTGACTGCTTTATGCTAGGGTCCTCTGGCTTATGCCACAAAGATGGTCAAATAAAAACTACATGATGGTATTTAGTAAAATTTATATAGGGGCAGCTGCTTCATTCCTCCCACCTGAGTCTCATGTAATCAAATGGTCCTAGCAGTAAATATTACAGACCTCAAGGTTTCTAAGCAAAACATGATCTCCCTCCTCCCCATGTTAACCTTCTCTTACATCACAATGCTTATAGAAAAAGAAACCAGATCAAGCTGGATATGTTGGCACAAGCCTATAACCCCAACCTTCAGAAGTAGAGGCAAGGAGGGCTACAAGTTCAAGGCCTGCCTAACAAGTTACCTAGTGAGACCTTACCCCAAACAAGCAAGCCAACCCAAGCCTTAGTAACACTCTCTAAATATGGTGACAGCCATTACTGAGCATTAGACATCCCATGTTATCCAGAATTGGTGACAATTCTAGCCTCTAGCAGCACAGCCACCAAAGATGGATCACCTTGAGATGTCTAAGACCATTTAGACCGAAGGGACCAGGACCACAGTGGCAATCAGAACTGACAATCCGCAGGACAGATTTCCATCTCACCTTTCTGCTCACCTAAAGGACAGGGGACACCAGAGTTTAAACTATCACACCAAGGTAGTAGCTGAATTCTAGAGCATTCTCACCAGAACCATAGCATAGCTGTGCTAGAGTTTCACCCTAGGGCAATAGTTACAAAAGGGTAGTTCCCTTTCTGGACATTTTCCTGTCTTTAGACATATACAGAAACATGTGTTCCACAATGCTGCCTGAGAGGGTCCATTACCAGCTACATATACACCCAGCAAAAGTTGTTCCCTCACTCTTCATGACGTTCATAACTATCTAGATGCTGTGTGCTGGAATTCCCCAGCCCAGTAGGCATGCAGATAAGATCCAAAAAACAATGCCACTCCATGCTTGGAGGCCAGGGATTTGGGGAGAGGAAAGGGGTAGATTTGGGGCAGACTGGTGACACAAGGCAGTTCCAGGCATGAGTCACAGTTCCCTGGGCTCATCTGGCTCCTGATCCTACCCAAAGTCGTGTCTACCTGCTGTCAACATTGTTCCGAAGGCTCCACACTGCTGGATTTAGCACGTATGTCTAAGGACAGCACACTGACACTCCACATGCTATGTGATACCTCTACATGCTTCCCAGCCTGTAAACAGTGCTCCTGTGCACTAAGAGTTTTGTACCTCGTGGCCAATGAGAATCTTTAAAACTCTGCCTCTCAGATCTCTGCCAGCCTCACAGAGTTTATGTCCGTTCACCTCTCAGACTCAGGTCACCATTGCCTCCTTGTTTCTTAACCTCCACACCTAGGCCCTTCCTGTGATTTCTCAACTGCAAACCCCTTTCCTCTGTGCCTGACTTTCAGCCACAGTCCTGGATTAGAAAGAGTTTTCCTTGCCATTCACCATGCTTCAACACAAACTTGCCCCTCTCTGGTAAGACAAGGGCTGGGTGGGCAGTAAAGCCACCACTTGTTACTGTTTCAAAGGTTTGGGCTTCCATTGTGCCACTGAAGATCTAGCCAATGGATCAGCTGTGCCAAAATATCTTGAGATGGAGCTTTATGGCAGGGACCTGTGGTGTCAGGGTCTCTGCTTTCTTTGCATAACCACTGAGGCTCTGCTCTAGAGTCTAAGCCATCCAGGACTTTGACAGCTGGAAGTGGACAAATAGAAGACAAATGCTGCTCTGGTGTCCCGACGCATGTTTCCATCATCGCCTTAGAATGCTACCCTTCTCGAGACTTGTCCTGTGGCTCCAACCTATGTGACAAGAATACAACAATGGAAGACCATCTGTGAAAACGTGCTGTCCTGCCTGTGAGGCCTTTCGGTAAGATTTCGATGAGAACTAGTTTGGTATGACAATGCCCCAGCAATTTGACACTTCACCCTACTGAAAAAGTATTCTAACCTGAGCCAGATATGGTCAACAAAACTTGAATTCTACATTGTCCAGGGAATACACTGAATTCTCATTGTGTGCCATGAGCTTGATACGTTATTGAATCCAATAATTTGTGTGCACTGTATCACCTAAGACTACGTGCAGCAGCTGGTCATAACATCCCTAAGTCAGTGGTTCCCACAGGCTAAGAGAACAGAAGAATCACAAGGACTTAGTAAGGCCACTGCTAGGAACGCACCGCGGCTCCAACACTCTGAATTCCAAGGACAGAAAACACAGCTTCACATAAAAGATCTTTCATGAAAATGCACCGAGGCAGGTGCATTTCTGTTTTGAGTGGCACCCGAAAAAAATCAGTGCTCTTATGTTTTCTACAATTTGGCTCATTCTTTCAAGATAGTAAAGCTATTTAAACCAAATATTTAATTATTTCTATACAATTAAATTGTACACCTCCAGTGTACACAGAAGGCTTAGTTCACTGCCTGGCACATAGTGGGGGGGGGTGTTTCAAGAACAGTTATTAAGCGCATCAACCTATTTGAACATACTGCTTGCCATCAGATCATGATGGTTTCCTGTAGGATTATGATACCGGCTCACACTGGAGCCTCACTGAACAGTGGCTCCACCACCAGCATTTCTGGATACATTAGCTCTGCTAAGCCAAAGGATGGCCTTGTTAACTTCATAAAATGCACATGTTTCTGTTCTATCAGTTACATAACTTCTTAGTAAGCTATAAGTGCCTAAGAAGCAGAAGTGTGCACTCAGTATGCTAAAGACGCACCCTTATTTGTTACCTCTCTGATTTTGGTTATCTAAAGATTCTGTATCACTTTACAGATGAATTGTTGGAGTATCTAGCTAGGTCTTGCTGTTACTGCTCTTTTCTTTCGAAAGGCAGAGAACACTGTGGATGTGGTGAGAGGCTGAGGCAGGAGACTGAGACTCTGAAGCCCACCTGGCTACAGAATAAGGCCTTGTCCCCAAAACACCAAAGCCGAAGTCAAATATATACCCACAAACTACCAGAAATGAACGAATGAATAAATAATTGAATAGCCACTACATATTATAAGAGGAAGAAGAGTGCACTGTAGGTACTTTCTGGTTTTAGGATCAGTACACAGGGAACAGTGTCTGGGATAAGGAAGAGCAGATGGCTGGGGATGGTACCCCAGGCTGCTCCCAGAGTCTTAGGTCTTTTTCAGATTGAACTGTTGAGGGGAAATGTGGTTCTGACTTCTTCCGTATCTATCCTCTTTCTTCCTCAGGTCAGACTACAAAATCCTATTCAAAGTTCCTCTTTTAAGATAGCTGCTCAATAAATACTTGTACGATAAAAAAAAAAAAAAAACAACGGTGATAAGTCAGGGAGAAAGTGTGTGTAAAGAGCAGTCACTCACAGCCACTGTGAGCCTGGAGGGAGGACAGTCTACAGAATGAGAGGAAGCTGATGGCACTACACAGGTGGAGGCAGTTCCTTGCATACGAGGTGTAACTAACTCCGAGGATGGGGGAGGTTGGGGGAGTCCTTCTGTCAAAGGCAGGTTGTGAGGGGTCAACTTAAGTTTGTTAGCTAGAAAAGATGAGGGATTGATCCCACATTAAGTAAAATGTTTTCTGTTCTTTGCCTGTCCTATGCATCCCAAGGCAGGATGGACAGTTCAGTTCAGCCCATAAGCACACAATTACACTCTAATCCATCCACTCCCTGTTGCATTCTTTCATGGGGCTCTCAAGTAAACCAACAGCAGAAACACAGATCGGCTGAAAGAAAAGCCAGTCCCTTCAGGACTTCCCAGAGTGGCTGGGCTTTAGCTGGGATGGGAGCTGTCTCTCTCTGGGCCATGAATCACTGAGGAAAAGGGACTGGGGCAAACCGTAGCTAGCTACAGGCTGGGACTAGACGGCGAGCATGTTCCTTTTCTATTAAAATCAGATGTTATCAACTGCAGTCTGTTTTCATCTCTTTATAAGCACAGGCACAGAAATGCATTTAAAACATGTTTGAACCATGCTCAGGAAAAAACACATTAAGATATTTTTATTCTTATGAGAGTACAAACATGACAGGGATTTGAGGGCACCTGCTAACAATATTCAATATAAACAGTCTTACCTATTTGATCCCTTAAATGTTACCAAATGGAACCGCATCCTGATCAACAAAGAGCTTCATAATATTAAACACAATCATCTTTGGGCAGGGAAAGAAGTGCCGTTTCCTTTGGCTCTATGAAGCCAGCAAGTAGGGTAGGATAGTTAGCTGCAGTGTGAGCAGAACTTGGCTCACTTTACTGTAACAACATGGACCAAATATTGAATGATATCAAACTCAAACTTTCCAGGCTATTGGACGACAGAATGAAGACAAGTCATTTAAGGTGATCCGGTCTCATGCCTGAACATACGGCCATCCATCAAGCGCATGTTCAGGCTACACCAGCCTTACCCCAGGTGAGTAAGTTTTATGCCTGGACATCTTTAGGTGTATTAGGCTTCCTGTTAATGACAGTAAAGAGTATAAAGTGTCCAAACCAAATTCTAGCATTCGTTTAGAAGGCGACACTGGAGACTTAAATGTATACGTATGCACTTAACATAGGAGCCAGCGTTTCAGCTACATGCCGTCTGACATGCACGTAGCTGATGTGTGCACTTAACATAGGAGCCAGCGTTTTAGTTACATGCCATCTGACATGCACGTAGCTGGAGAGGTTGCTGACTGCCAGCTCAGCCTTGAGATGGGGAGACAAATGTGGTTTCTAATGATTGTGACAACTTTGCGGGATCTGTGCTCTCAGAAATCTTGGAGACTAGGGTTATCTTATAAATATGGCTCCAATTAGGGGGCAGACACCCACATTCTTTGTGGGGTATGATGAGAGAGTTATAGAGGATAAGAAAAATTCAGCCAAGCAGCTAGAAAACTAAGTATATTGAGGTTAACGTTTTAGAAGTTCTTGACAGATCAGGGCCCAAAAGTATAAAATACAGACCATGTAAGTCATGGGCTAAGTCCATGTAAGTCCTGAATGCTGTGCCCATGGGTGGGTTCAACCATGCACTCTTAATTCCTCTGTTGCCTTCCTAGTCAGTCTGTAGCAGTAGCAAGACAGAGGTTTCCCATGGTACACTGCAGATGGCTGGAGACGTCAGCACAACTCTGTTCTGGGGGAATAACGCCAGGGTCTCATTCCAGCCTAGTTCTCAAGTATGGATACCCGGGTACCAGGGATCACAGCACTTCTCTGGACTGGATTTCATCTCCAGCTACCCTGCCCAGTCTGAATGGCCCAGGGAGGTTCTACTGGGTACACAGTGGAGACAAATAAGACCTTTGGAAGTGTGGTACTGATCACACCATAGAGGGACAGTGACTCTGCAAAAAAAATATTGTAGGCAGTGTGTGGCCACTAAGTTGGAAATGCTAACTCAGGAGGGTGGCCTTGGAGGAGTCTCCTTGTCCACTGATAGGATCAGCCTGTGCTCTAGCTCCTAAACAAAAGCCCATCCGTACTCAGCTCACCCACCAGGTCACTGTCAGCAACTCAAAAAGGCTCAGCATATCCACGGTTAATGTGGCCAACAAAGGGGTCTGCTTTGGGCACTCAAATGTACGGCAGTGACGTCTATGATAGGGTGGGTGGGGAGGGGGAGACAGCCTTCCCCAGTGTGCGGACAGATCACCCCCCAAGCATTGTACGTGACTCTCTGTCGGTCTCCTAGTTGACTTTAACTTACCCACAGTAAGTTTGTATGGTCTGGCCTACGTTCATAAAACACATATTAGTCTTTCTATTCAACATTAGTTTCTGTCAGATCTGTGAAATACAGAAATAAAGCAAAAATAAACAAACAACAAACCAATCATCAGTGAAACACTTCCTTTGTAATTCACATGAAAATGAGGCCAAGTCACATTTCCTGAATTCAGTGTTTGTAGAAAAGGAAGAGTAATTTCTAACTGTGTTAAGTAAATGCCTTTGGCTGCTCTTGACAAGGGCTTTCCGGTCTGGCTGCAAAGATTGGGTTCTATGGCACACTTTCTGTGCTCAATTAATTAGCTTTCTGGTGAGTGTTTTCCTGAAAGACATCACCTCCCTAAAGCTTTGAACATGTCCTGGCTTCTAAAAATTAAATTGCTATCGTTTTGTTTTTGTTTTTTTGGGGCTTTTGTTTTTGTTTTATTTTGTTTTTTGAGTTTCAGGCTTTTAAGGTATGTGGGGGGGGGGGGGTTAAGACCAAATCTGAGATTCATCTTAGAGCCTCCAGGAGTCAGCCCAGTCCCCAAACCCAAGATGCAATTTGACTACATTTACTTTACTATTGGTTGCAAGGTCGCTGAAGGATTTGTTTATATCCGCCTGGGTGCTAAGACTATGCAGGGCTGCAGTGAAGCATGAACTTGACTTAGAAGTTCAGGCTTCTGGGGCTGAAGCAAAGGGAGTGAGAGCCCTAGCCCTGCAAGGTTAAGTGATTATTCTGAGTGGAGAAAGGCTCCAGGAGGTACATTTGCATTTTGAACCTTTACATTTGCATTATGAATGTTGTCTTTTAGTTAGTCTAGCGCCCAGACTTACTTAAGCAAGGAGTCCCTCTGCTGGGGAGCAGTTTCCTTTGGTTCTCAGGTGGATGACCTTGATCACCAGAATAACTCAGCACTGCTCTGATGGCGGGGGTGATGTCCTGGCATAAAGGGGCAGTGACACTGCTTCCAGGAAGCCGTGGGAAAGGTGCTGCAGATCTTAAAGGCATTTCTCAAGGATCAGACTTTTATTCTGCACTGAGAGACACTACAGTGAATACTGTATAATAAGGGCACCAGGGGCTTGGATCCTTAGCCCTCTATGCTTCCGTAAAAACAAGTGGCCATATAAAACAGGGAGCTCCCTCTACTGGAACGCTCCGATTCTGCCATGTAGCCAAAGAGCCCCACTGATGGCATGTTCCTTGGAGCAGTGACCCAGATAATAAAAACCAATTGTTCGTTTGTGTGTGTGTGTGTGTGTGTGTGTGTGTGTGTGTGTGTGTGTTGGGGAAAGATGTAGCTGACTGGACTGCAAATGCCCAGGATACTAGAAACAGATACATTGAAACAAATCCAGCAAGAAACAACTGAGTAACAATGGATTTGGGCTGTCAAGATGCCTCCAAATAGGTAAAGGCTCTTGCCAAGCCTGATACCCTGAAAGAACTGATTTCCACAAGTTGTTTTCTGATGTCCACACTCACACACACATATGATGGCACACTGTGTATGCACATAATGTGCATGTGTACATATGCACACACACAGTATATTGACTCAAAACTACATCTAAACGCGGTGCTCTGGGTGACCTGGGGTGCTGTGTCCTCCCAACCCAGCTCCACTGCTGTAAGATTCTGTTACCTAAGAGACTCGTGTTTTAAGTCATTGCCTCACAAATGCCTCTGCCCTGTACCTATCCAACTGCAATTACACAGTGAGATTAACGAGGCACAGGCACTTACCAAGGATTTAATGGCTTCTTAATCGAATGGGGTGCACACACTGCTAAAACACTATGACAAATCATAAAAGCTTCTTAATAAGAAGTCTCAATTAGTTAATTAAAATTTGTTAATTGAAAACTCTAAGAATAGCATGTAAAATATTTCAGACCTCTATATACAGCAATAAAACACACATTGCATGTGCCCACCAGGCAAGCTCTCTATGTCTGTGCAAGGAAAGACCTTTGTCAGTGAAATAAGAAGTGAGGGAGGAAGTCATTCCATGGAAACCTTGAGCAGGTCTAATATATCAGGTGTGAGAACTGAAAATTATTATTTAGCACACGGAGAGCAGGTACAAGGAATGATGACACCATTTATTCATGTATTCACTACTGCTGTCTTCTGTATGGGTCCATCTCTCTGTAGCAGCATAAAGGTGCATTTAAGAAATGTTCCACAAGTCTTAAAATTCTGTATATTTTAATATCTTTTCCTGATCTTAAAGGATACTCTAGTTCAGGGTTGGTCAAAAAGAGAATGCTCAAAATATATATCAAACAGGTCACCAATGAACTTCTATAAAAGAGCAGGTTAGATGTTGTGAGGTAGGAATTATTGATTTTGGAACTCTTAACTACAGCCTGGGCACTTTCTTAAGGGCAGTTGGATCCGGTACTTTATTTAGTCCTTGTAACATTCTAGAGAGTAGCAATTTCGACTCTTTTACAGACCCCAAAACTAAAAGAACAGAAGGGTTAAGTAAGATGAGCTCTTAGTGCAACAATCTGTCTCCAGAATCTTTGCATATCAATACTAAACTCTCCTATCTCCCAGGGACCCTGATATGCAGTGTGATAATATGCAATACATGATTTGTGTGCATGTATACAAACATGCATATGCATATATATAAATATACATGCATATACCTATACAAATATATGTATATATGTAGTGTATGTACATATACACATGTATGTATACATATACACACATATCATGTATTACATATTATCATGTATATAATATATGAATATCACTACCCAAGGCTAATCTGTGTGGGGACAGGGTGGGTAACCCTCCTCCTTGCTAATCACTCATGCAGCAGAATATCCAGGAGAAGCCAGTTTCTATTTGACATCACACATATGCCCAAATATATCTGGTGAAGACATTAAAGAACTTTTTCAGGAAAATATTTTCCCCAAATAAAGCTGACTGAGCAGGCCAGTGACAGCAAGAAAAGGAGGAGGAGGAGGAGGAGGAGGAGGAGGAGGAAGAAGAGGAAGAGGAGAAGCTTCGCCAGGGTTGGGAGGGGCTCAGTGTGGGAGAAGTTAAGATTGCAGTGCTGACTTAGATGCTAGCAAAGCCTGTCCCATGGACATTCTGTACCAAACAGGGACAAGCTGCATTAAGCCAGTCAGCAGGTTCCCTGGCTTGTGAAGCACTGCATGTCTGGGTGCGCCACTGTATGCCCCACTGTGACAACTTCTAAGAGCACACTGCATCCTTTCATCAAAGGCTCTCTGTCATTCCATCAGTAGAATGCTATTCTGGTCTAGCGCTAACATCCTGAACAGTTTGGGATCCACAGTCTGCCATCCACGTATCACAAGAAAATGTTGAGTATGCTCAAGAGTGCTGTTCTGGGCCTCTGTTTCCCCTTGTTAAGGCACACCCCCTAAAAGGACAAAACCTAAAACAAAATCTCACAGACATAAAACCTGCCTGGCTCATTTCCTTGCAAATTCTATGTGCCTGTCCCTGTGGTTATCTAGAGCAAGAAACGGAGCACAGGCAGCTGTCTGTTCTAGGGGCACTCCTACTGTTTAGAGGATTTCAGATGACAGAAAACTGATCAAAGTCTGCACACTGATGCTATCTGAAGGTTACTGGTCCCTGAGCAGCACTCTGTTGTTTTAACATAATTCCTTAACTGGGGGTTAGTGATACCAATATTAGAATGGCTACTGATGAGCTTGCTTGTCACAGCAAGGATGCTGGGGATGTCTCTGGGGTTTTACCACTTAAATCCCAAGTTTGGGTGTCTATAGGATCTAAGTTTTTGCTAGAAAATGTATGATGAATATTATTATTCAAAATGGCCATCACAGCACAAAAGCTAGAGACTTCTGGAAATATCATGAAAACGTCTGCACTCTTTCTCCAAAGCATTTCTGAGAAAGCTCCAAGAATAAGAATCTATATGTGAAACATACTGGCCCAGTGAGGGACATTGCTTCAGTGTGATTTACAACAGTGAAGCTGTCAGCAGTGGCCACTGAAAACAGAATTTTTGAAGATGTAGCTACAAGAAAAGCATTTGTGTCACAACAGTTCAATGTATGACCCATTTATAACTGTACATGGGTGCTTACAGAATCAGAATGTGAATTAACTAAAGAAAACTCTCAGCCTGTGAAGACTAGAACACTGTCATGGCTTGCCTCTATGGCTGCAGATCTGCGTTACTGTTTCCCACCAAAAGAAGACAGAGCTCCTGAATGGCCTAATGATATCTTAAGTGTTTTATGGGGAGCTGAGGAACTGACCTTGTGGTCTGATTCTTAAACACACTGGCCAGGTAACTTGTCATCTGTGTTATTCCTTAAAATATTGGCTAAAGTGGCCAAGCTAATATCTTTTCAAAAAAAAATCATTAAAATGAGAGTGAACAAGCAAGATGCATGCCCAGTATATCTGTGGCTTGGAACTTATCTCAGTTTTATGGTTGTGAGAATGTTCACATGTATTTTTTTTCCCTAACACTATCAGTGTATGAGAAACACCAGAAGAGATTGTAGCTTTTCCAGAATTGAAGACAGTTGTGACAGCTACAGGACTTGCCTCACACACACGAACATTCTCACTGCAGAACCACTCAGACACGAAAGTTAAAATATGGATACCGTGTTCTGCCCCATGATATCTAAGCAAAGATCTAACTCCCAACAGCACCAAAATGGTGGATTTCTCTCTTTCTAGTCAACATAACTTACTTTCTTGGTATTTTTTTTTAACACAGATGAGCAAACAAAAATCCAAGTACCTAATCAAAATTCATCTATTCTATACAAAGGCCAAAGCCAAAGTGGAACCAGTGATAAGTACCAACAGTAGAGCCAAACATGATTATTCTAGATTCACATGGAAGCCCTGATATGTAGGCTCTTCTTATAGACAATCTCTGCACATGGAAGTTCTAACCCTTGTGCCTGCTGACATTTCCAAACTACTCCTCAAGAAGAATGAGAGTTGTGGACACCGACCTCCTCGAACTTCCCCAAACATGACTACATGAAGGAAGCTGGTAAGCATCTCTGTGTTTCAAAAGGTTGTATTTTTATGGGACACATCTTTAGAGAATATAACTGAGTATATAAAAAAAGAGTTGATTAACTCTTCTTGGCATTTACTTCTGGCCAAAAAAAAAAAAGATCCTTATATTTTATAAATTTCAGGTGCTTTAGATTTGAGACAGTCTAAGGGCTAATGAAAAATGAAAGAGAAAAAAAGTCAAAAAAATACATAAATGGTTCCTGACCAGAAGCATTCCTCCGTTATCCCTAAAAGAGACTCACTCCTGGACATCTTGTTTGAATTTAACTTCTGAAGTTTGTCTTGTTCCATCTCTAGAACAAGTCAGTCAGTAAGGTACAGAGATATGGCTATATGAATGAAAACACATGAGCCATTCAGCCACTACACATCCAAAGACAAGAAGAGACAAAAAATATTAACTGTCGAGTGACATGTCATTTGGATACATGTTTCTGGACTTTGTCATAGATGTTCGATCTGACGGCTACTGGAAATAACTGAGTTCTATAAAACATCGTCATATGATCAGCAAAAGCAAATGCCTCATAAGTAGAGAGCTGGCTTCCCTTTCTAGTTCTAGAAGATTTGCTTAAAATGTATTCAACAACCGACAATTCACTCATTAACCCTAGGATGAGGGACAAGGCTCTCTTGCTTCCACAGTCCCAGGCTCATGGAGCAGCAGCTTGCATGGATACTGTGTTTACCTCTGGTTTAGAAACAGTGCTGTTTTTTTCTCTCCGTTCACTCTTTCTGACACCAGTTTCACATATTACAGTCTTTTCCTTACAAGTACAGTGAGGAAACCTGTCCTTGAGCAGACAGAAGCAGGGATGAGGGAACTGGGCAGTCAGGGACAGATGGAGGCAAACAGTGCTGTGTGCGTGAGGAAAGAGCAGCTCAGGAAACAGGAGCTCACGGGAGGGGTGGCAGAAGGAACAGGTGGGGCCATGAGGTTAAGTAGGTGAACGAGAAGCAAAAAAGTCAGCCTCCTGTGACCCTAACTGGTGGCTGAACTCCAGTGAGAAAGGAAGGTTTATTTTCTGCTTTCATCTTAGTTGAATCATTTAAGCAAACCAAAATCTTAGAAATCTCTCAAGAGACAATCCTGAGTGTCTGTCCTGACAAGTTCTTTTCAGTGATTTCTTATTTTCTTTAACAATTGGGGATTCTGATCTGGTAACTTGCAATGAAGTAATGTAAATAAATGTCAGGATGAGGCAATGGCTTGTTTTCCTAGCTGGTCCAGTTCGACAGAAAAAGAAAACCAAAGGAGGTGTGGTGGTTTGATCCGAATGGCCCCAATAGCCTCGTATAGTTATATGAATCCTTAGTTACCAGGGAGTGGCACTATTTGAAAAGATTACAAAGATTAGGAGGTGTGGTCTCCTCGAAGTATATGTGGCCTTGCTGGAGGACGTGTGTCACTGGGAGTAGGTGTTGAACAGACACATATTCATATTCTCTCTCTCTCTCTCTCTCTCTCTCTCTCTCTCTCTCTCTCTCTCTCTTTCTCTCTCTCTCTCCTCTCCCCTCTCCCCCCTCCCCCTCCCCCCTCTCTCTGTTACACATCAGATCTTGCTCCAGTGCCATGCCTGCCGACATACTCTTTAACATGATGATGATATTGCATTGAACCTTTGAAAGTGTTAAGCAAGCCCCAGTTAAATGTTTTCTTTCATAAGAGTTTCTTTAATCATGGTGTCTCTTTTGACACCAACAGAATACTGACTAAGAAAGAAGTTGGAAAACAGTGGTAATTTGAACTGTGGGGACCTGTCTCAGGAAGTTTCAAAGAGAAGATTGTTAATAAATGGGCCACAGACCATTTTTGTAATATTTTGGTAAGGATGTGCCTGTTTTTCTGCCCTTGAATTGTCAGAGGCTAAATTAAAGAGTTTAGGATTAATGGTGTTGGCAGAGGAGAGTTCAAGATAGCCTAGTGGTGACTGTGCTGTGTTATTATTAGTGGTCACTCTTATGCAGATCTATAATAAAAAGAAGCAAGCTGAGCATGGAGAAATACAGTGAGTGTACAGTTTGAGAAGAAAGGGGGCATCAGGGGGTATAATACAGCTAAGCCCAGTGCACAACGAGATAGAAAGTTTAAAGAAAAGCCTGATGCTAAAATGGAATAAAGGAGTAGTGACCTCTGGGGAAAGACCCCACCCACCTAAGCTTCCCACTTGTGAAAAAGAATTAACAAAAAGCTTAATCTGTAAGCTGCTGCAAATGTAATTAAACAAGGGGCCCAAAGTTCCAGCCCCATCAAGCAGCAGAACCCGGCGGCTTCGGCTTTAGAGTCAAGGACACAGAAGGGGTTGTGGAATGTCTCCCTTCATGGCTAAGGAAAACCACTGAGGCCAGGCATGTGGCACGGGTGTCCCTACATGGAGACCCAGAACGGTCATTATATCACCTATGAGGGTGATGCCTAGATTTCATTGGTGACTTCAAGATGTTGGATGCCAGAGTTGTGGGATACCTGCCTTGGAAAGCTGCTAACAGAGAGTGGAAACAGCCTAGGAGAGAGAAGTATGTTTCAGTCAACAAAGCTGAAGGAGTCAGAGATTTAAAGAGCACTTTGACATCACACATGGAGATGCAGAATTTGGAGTTTGCACTGTTGGTTTTGGTCTAGTATTTTCTCTCATATCCTCTTGCCTTTTGGAATAGTAATGTATATTCTTTTTCTATTGTATATTAGAAGTATGTGATCTGCTTTTTTAATTTTTATTTTGCAGGGGGTTATAGTTAAGAGGTTGCCATAAGTCTCAAGAGAGACTTTGAACTTTGGACTTTTACAAAGTATTGAGACTGTGATAGCCCATGTTGACTTTGGAAGTTGAACTGAATGCATTTTTGTATTATGATATAGCTACAAGCCTATGGGGGCCAGAGAATGGAATGTGGTCATTTGAATAAGAATTGTCCCCCCATAGGTTCATATATCTGAATGCTTAGTGACCAAGGAATGGCACTATTTGAAAGGATTAGAAGGATTAGGAGGTATGGCCTTGTTGAAGGAAGTATGTCACTAGGGATGGGCTTTGAGGTTTCAAAGCCTATTCCAGGCTCAGATCCTCTCTCTCTTTTCCTCTCTGCCTATAGAACAGGATGTAGCTCTGAATTAGTGCTCTGGTGCCTGCCCGCATGCTGCCATGTTCCCAGCCATGCTGATAATGGATTAAACCTCAGAAACTGTATGAAAGTCTTTAATTAAACTCTTTAGAATTGTCTTGATCGTAGTGTCTCTTCATGGCAACAGAACACTAAGAGAAGAGGTATCCTGGTCCACTGGACAGACAGCTGAGATCTGAGAACTTGGCTGGTTGGGATCTACATCTGTCTTTGTAAGGATTTTATTACTATGAAGAAACACCATGACCATGGCAACTCTTACAGAAGAAATCATTTAACTGGGGCAGGCTTTACAGTTTCAGAGGTTTAGTCAATTATTGTCATGGTGGTAAACAGAGCAGCTTGCAGGTAGACACAGTGCTGGAGAATAAGATGAGGAGAGTTTTACATCTTGATACACAGGCAGCAGATGGAGACTATGTGTCGCACTGGGTGTAGGTTGAGCATAAGAGACCTCAAAGCTTGCCACCACAGTGACACATTTCCTCCAACAAGGCCACACCCACTCCAAAAAGGCCATACCTCCTAACACTGCCACTCCTTATGGCCCAAGCATTGAAACACATGAGTCTGTGGGACTCATTCCTATACAAATCACCATGACATCAATATTAAACCATGAGACTGGAAAAGGCCCAGCTGTTTTCCTTATAGCCCCTCACCTTAGACTTTCCTTTGTTGTGGAGAATGGGAGAGAAGTAGGTGCTGGAGTGAGAGCTAATCAGAAAGCAAACGAGGAGAATCAGCCAACATGCCTTTCTCTCTACCTGGGCCTCTTGGGTTTTTGTATCTTCATAGCAGATCACAAATGGTGACACAGAGAGAACAAAATTGAACACGAGACCTTTATTAATCAAGAACTACGTATATACCCACCTAATCAGTCAGTTTCATACATGAGACTTGGTAATTGTACATGACTGATTTGTCAGTTACTCTAGGGTTACAGGATTATTAGCCTTGGCTTCAATCTGTATCTTCCAGTCAGCCCCTCTGGAAGGAATTTCAGAAGACATGTTACAAATTATACCTTCTTTATGAGCAATCATTGCCAGTGAGGAAATAGGGAGACATTATTTTATTCACCACTGGTAAGAAAAAAAGCATATTCTTCATGGAACTAATTTTAATCATCTATCAAACAGTGCTGAAGTGTTCATAGTCTTGAATCTCAGTTCTAGAAACACTTCATAGAGAGTTACATCATTCATAAAAGATAAAATGAAAACATTAAAATGAAATAACAGGATATGGTTAAGCATGTGCCAGGGACCAATGCTGCCAAATGGTTGTTTAAAATATATTTAAAAAGCAAAAATGATCACAGTACAGTTGAGAAAATCAGGTAACAAAATTTTATGTTGTATATGATCCCAACTTTGTGAACAATTATATACAAGAAAGGAAAAACACATCAGAAGGAAATACTCAGGGTATTTATATAGTCCCATTATCCTCTTTGTTTTACCAAATGTCCATATTTATTAGATGTGACTTGAATGAAGAGAAAACTTATTTTAATAAGATACTGAATCAAATAGTCAAGCATTACAATAACAGAGTACATGCATCCCCAGGAATATAATAATATATAGCTATACTTAGTTAATATGCAAATGTCATCACAACAGAACTTCATATCAAAAGGCGCTAGGTTCTGTGGCCCATTCCTATAATTCAAGTACTTTTTGAGAGACTGAGTCATTAGATTCCTACTAGTTTCCGCCTGGGCCACCTTATAAGTTCCTGTGCAGTCTGACCATGTCATTTAGAAACTATCTCAGAAAAGAGGGAAGTAAGAATTATAAATATGTAATACAGGGTGTGGTCCATATGTGTATACATATATATGAATTATGAGTCTGTATGTATATGCAAAATCCTGGAAGGTCAAAGTGTAGTTTACCGTGAATAGTGTTGGAAACTATGGTAGTCTGAATGAGAATGGCCCTCATAGGTTCACATATCTTTGAAGGCTTGGTCCTCAGTTGGTGGAACTGTTTTGAGGAAGGATTATGAGGTATGTTCTCCTAATTGGAGGAGGTGGATCACCAGAGGTAGGCTTTGAGGTTTCAAATGCCAACACTAGGCCCATTCTCTCTGTCTCTGTCTGTTTGTCTTGGTCTCTCTCTCTCTCTCTCTCTCTCTCTCTCTCTCTCTCTCTCTCTCTCTCTCTCTCCATTCCTCTTTTCACTCCACCCCCTTCCTTCCCTTCCTCCCTTTGCCTATCTCTCTTTCTCACTGCCTCCTTCTTGTGGATCAGATGTGAGCTCTAAGTTACTGCTACAGCACCATGCCTACCTGTAGCCACGCTCACCATCTGACACTCTAAATCAGCCCTAATTAATTATTTTCTTTAATACATTGTCTTGGTTGTGCTGTTTCTTCATAGCAATAGAAAAGTGGCTAAGACAGAAACTAGAGTGCTTATCCTTTTGCTTCTAGGTATTTCAGGGATCCGACTGGATAAACAGAATGCGTCTTCACAGCACTCATGGTTTTCAAAATGTCTCATTGCTAGCCATTTGTGAATTCAAACTGGTCATATTTGTTGTCTTAGTTACTGTGATTAAACATCATGACCAAAGCAACTTATATAAGGAAGCACTTAATTGGGGGCTGGCTTACAGTTTCAAAGGTGGAAAGTGTGGCAGACAGGCATGGAGCTGGAGCAAGAGCTGAGGGCTAACACCTGGTCCACAAGTTGTGGGCAGAGATAGAGTGAGCCTAGACCTGGTGTGTGCTTTTGAGTGCTCCAGTGACATACCTCCTCCAACAAGGCCACTACTTCTAATCCTTCCCAAACAGTTCTATCAACTGGGAACCAAGTATTCAAATATAGGAGCCATTTTCATTCAAACCACCACAGTTGTTAAAACCATGTGCTACAAGCGATTCTAGATTATGTCAAGTTGATAATTAAAACTAATCATGCCAGGCATGTTACGTGTTTTTAATCCTAGAGGCAGATATATGTGGATCTCTGTGAGTTTGCAGCCGGCCTGGTCTACATAGCCAGTTCCAGGGCAGCCAGAGCTTCTTAGGAAGAGCCAGTTTCAAACAAAGAAACAAGCACAAAAATGTCAAACAGCCACCAACAAGACAAATCATCACAGCACATGATGGCTAGCAAGATGGCTCCGTGGGGAAGGGTGCTTACACTCAAGCCTGACAACCAGGGTTTAGTTTCCAGACCCACAAAATACCAGATTAGAATCCCAGAATTCCAAAGGTTGTCCTCTATCATCTATAATCAATCAATAAATAGAATGTAAAAATAAAGATATTGAAATGAATAGAATATTTAAGTAAAAGAGTAGTATGGCTGACTCACTAAAGTATGTTGCCAAGAAAATATCATTCAGCTATAAAAATAATGCAATCCTATTTCTAGGAGCATGGATGAAAATAGAGCATATTATTTAAGTGAAATTGGGCAGACACAGGTAGACTAATATTGTGTTCATTAATATGAAGAAACTATTTAAAAACCTGAAAGAAGAAGAGAGCTTAGTAGGGATTCAAAAGAGTGCTGGGGGGGGGCTAAGGAAGGGAGAAGGAGGATGAGACCTGACAGACATATGAGGTACGCATGCGAGGAAGCATCATGGTGAACCCCACTCATCCACACAGTTAATCTACGTTAAAATAAGTGTGAAAATTAAAGAACCACAGCTTTTAATATGTTGATGAAAGACGTAGGCCTACATGGGAATCAGATGGCGCAGCTCCTGATAGTCTAGGTTTGCTTTGCTGGAATCATTCTACAAATTGAGCTGCTCTCATAATTCAGTCCACATAGGAAACTCACTAGTAGGTGTGAGAGGCATCAGCAGTGAGCGAAACACTGTGACTCTGAGACAAAGAAAGCTGGAACCAGGCAGGTCCCTAAGACAGAATGTGACCTGTCTCTACTCAGTGGCTTTGAGTGATTACAGGGTTCTTGTGTCCAGGGAATCTGAGCTTGCAGGATTTACAATAATTTTTCAAGCTGAATTAGCATTTGACTTTGACCTAGTCAGCCAATGGCTGGAGAGATACTAGACAGGGAGGAGAATCTACCACTGCCATTCTCCTGAATCAGTAGAGCTTCTCTCTACCTGCTTCCTAAATGCTGATTCCCATGCCACATACAAGTGTAGTGCTCACTCCTCTCCAAAGCACGTTCTTTTTGTAGCAGATGAAGACTACTTAGAGAACCCTAACTGGCCAAAATGAGTAAAAGACCACGGTGCCCAGCACAATCGGTCTGTGTACAACACAGTCCACACACCAATACAAAGGCAGTCAGCGGTAAGCAGTCCCAGGTGGAATTCTTGGGGAGATGAGAGGAGTTGGAGAAGAGGAAATAAAGTAAGTACAGTGTACTTATGTATCAATTCTCAAAAAAAATAGGAAGATGTGATTTTGATATTATATAAATATGCTCCTTTAAAACTCTAGGAAACGAGACCTTGATGCTTCTGCCCTTAAAAAAATATCATGCTAAAGATCAGAAAATTCTTTTTCTCAAGAAAGGGGAATGACCTAAGGGTAGAATGTACCTCAATTATTAAAAAATTTCTGGCTTTGAGGCTTCAAAACAATTTCTGCTGCCTAACAGAGATCGATGCAACACTGGTCTTTAATCATGCTTACTTGGCCCAGGAGAACTGAACATCATTAAATCTGGTTGGTGCCAAACCTTGTGATCAAATTGGCAATAAAAGAAAGCATGGGTGTTTGTATGGGCACAGTGAGGAAGCATAACGCCACTGGAGCAGTCTGCTCCACATGACTTCATCTCAGTAAGGAAGACAGAAGCAAGATGAGTCTAGTCTCCACCAGCAGGCATCAGCTCTCCCTGCGTCACAAAGTCAGGACATGGCCCACACATTGTATAGCACTCTTTCTCCATGATATAGGGGGTGGGGCACACTGCTCTGTTTGGGTGAAAGACAAACCTGGTCATCATCTTACACAGAGGAAAAGCCCAAGATTTTGTCCAGTTGATCTGTGCTTCCTGAGAAGACCCACCACTGACCACTGCTGAACTCCTGTTAACCCAAAAGACTGATTCTGTGAGGCGCATCCAAGAAAATATATATGTGGATATTCCAAGGAGAGCCGACCAGCCTCAAGAGCCAGACTCGATTCTGGGTTTTGTATCCTGAGTACATGTCATTAGGGGCAAAGGGCTGACAAGAACTGATGGCAACAGGCACCACCGGCTATACATTACACCCTCTCACGTTATCACCTAATGCCATAGGGAGAGTGCAGTGCCCAGAAAAGCAGGAAGCTGAGAACAGCCTCTGTCAACCCTTCTGCCACCAAACATCACATAACAGTCCCAGTGACAGTGTAGAGTAAGCTCGCAGCTGAGGAAATTTCACTAACTGGAATCAGGCAAGGGAAAAGCCACCACGTCTGAGCAATCCAGAGCAATGCTAAGACAGTGGTACACAAAGACCCAGGAGTTCACAGCCCAAGCCTGTGTGGAGTTGGCAAACCAATGAATTTCTGAGTCTTGTTAAAAGACGGGTGGGAGAAGTGTGTGTGCTTATCCAGAGCAATCTTTTCAAGCAGATCTGTGGCTCATCTAAGAAAGAGATGATTTCACAAGAGAGCAGACCTTTGTAAGTTACCTCTGGACTCTGTACCATGTGTGTGGAGGGCTGCTGAGAAAGCTGCTGTAGCATGCTTGCTATGCGAGCATGTAGACTAGAGATCAAGTCCCAACACCCAAGCAAAAAGCTAGGTATGCTGGCATGGTGTGCTCATCTGAGGCCTGGGAAGGAGAGACAGCTCCCGTGATCACTGGCCAGGCAGCCAGCCTAGCATGATGGATGAGTCCCAGGACCCAGGGAGACAGTGTATTTCAGCTGGTGGATGGCTTCTTTGAGGTAGCATCTGAGTTTGACATCTGGCTTCTATATGCACCCACTCTCCTACTTACAAATGTGTTAGGTCCCAGTCCTGAGGACTTGAACTCCTGAAGACTGTGACATCTCCAGGACTCAGGCATCTGAACCTCTAAATGGTGTGTAGCATTCAGTGCCTTTCAATGGGTTTATTAAACTAATCACAGCACTTTCAAAGTATCTACACTAGTCAAATATCAGGTACTTTTAGATGCCATGTATCACATGTATAAACTCTGGGAATGTTTCTGTCTCATTCACGTGAAGTTCTGGAAGCTATTACCTCAGTGCTTAAGCTTTCTCATTTGAGACTTATACATGTCATATCATAAATTTGTCATTGTTACTATTTTGACAACTGCATTTCATGCATTGGCTTTCTTTGTAATCCTCTATCTTTAGTTCACAAATTTAAAAACATTACTTTGGGAAGCAGTCCAAGCATTTTTGTCTGTTTGTTAACAGGGTCCGAGGCACAGAAAATGCTAATAGGTCCTACTTCCTCAGACACTACGGAAGTATGTGCTGTGACACTCTGAGGACTCACGACACAGCCAGGTGCACTGCCAAGTGTCACACACAGCAGTGCTCAGTCAGTGGCCATTGCTGAGAATGCTGGGACAGGGACACAGTCTTCTGTATAAAGCATCTCATCTCTTACCCACCACCACTTCAGGACAGCTCACAAGGAGTTGGTTAGTGCTGCTTGGTGGCTCACTGTCCTGACTTGCTGCTGGCCTCACTTGTAGCTGGGATGGCACATCTATGTGGAGACCCATTTGGACTTTTACAGCTGAAGAGCAGCTGTGTACAGTCCAATGGTGAGCGATTCCAGGGAAGAGCCTGCACCGTGGCTGAGGACAGGAAGGCCTCCCAGGGACAGGGGACTTACTTAGCTATCCTACTCCTGAGCCAATGACCAAGGTCTTGGCCATGGTGAAGGAAATGAAAGCAAGTTATTTAAAGCTGGGCCATGGAACTGATCTAAGGCTGGCCTGTGAAAGGGCCTTCAAAGGCAGGAGCAGGCTTCAGGCTCAGCATAATGAACCTCAATGTGAGAAAATTAAGTAATGTTTCAAATTGAGTCCCAAATCAACAGTCTCAGCAATATGAGCGGACTCTGCAAACGGGAACGCACTAAAGCTACAGAGGGAAGATTCATGGTCTTCTTAATTAACTTCGAGGTGCCGCACATAAGGGGGAAACGATAAATCAAGTAGATTACCGCCAGCGTTCTGAATTTCCAAATGAAATAAGAGAGGTATAGCACCTTGAGTCATTTTGTAGATGTGTACGTGGGGGGGGGGATCACCAAGGTCATCCTTATGCTGTGATTTACACTACATGCTAAGTATTTGCCAGACACTCAGGTGTGAGACAGAAGGAAACAAAGATGAGTGAAACAAATGTTGGATGGGAAACAATTCACACACACACACACACACACACACACACACACACACACACACGTCACTATTGTGATGACTGGGATGCAGAAAGTCCCTGGCCCTGTGAAGTGCACAAGTTAGAAGGGAAGCAGGGACTCAACACACCATCAAATAAACCAACAGATTTCAGGGAACGAGAAGCACTATGGAAAATGATGAGGGAAAATGAGGGCTCCGGACAGGAAACTCAGGGATGCAGCGCAGAAGACATCCAGCCAGATGCAGAAAGGAAGGAAACGGCAGCCTGCGAGAGCTCTGGTCAAAGACTGTCTCAGCAGAGGGGCTGGGAAGGACCATGGCTTTTGAGCAGGCAAGAGCTCAGTGTGCTCTAGAGACAGAAGGTGTGGCTGGTGCTAAAGGCTGGAGTCGTGGGAGGCAGTCCTGATGCTGTAGCCCTTCGGTATGGTAAGATATTTTGATTTAATTCTGAGTGTGATAGGTCAGAGAGAAAGACAATCTGACTTAGATTTCTACATAGGCAGAAATACATGCAAAGAAGTACTGGCTGGATGTCTTAGGGTTTCCATTGCTATGAAGAGACACCATGACCAAGGCAACTCTTATAAGGGACAACATTTAATTGGGACTAGCTTACAGGTTCAGAGGTTCAGTCCATTATCATCATCAAGGGAAGCATGGCAGCATCCAGGGAGGCATGGTACTGGAGGAGCTGAGAGTTCTACATCTTGATCGGAAGGCAGCCAGGAGAAGACAGGCAGCCAGGAGAAGGGTCTCAGAGTCTACCTCTATAGTGACACACTTCCTCCAATAAGGCCAGATCGCCTAATAGTGTTACTCCCTGGGCCAAACATAGTCAAACCACCGCAGTAGCCTGTCAAATAATGATTGATCCCTATTGTGGGTTTATCAGTGGTAAAGGGCACAAAAACACTCTAACAAGCCTGGCATTGACCTAAATGCCCAATAATCAACAGTAGAGAGATAGACTAACATTACATATTCACATCTTAGGATGTAACTTAAAATGCATTGGATCTATCTATATCAATCTGGAAGGATATTAAAGGAAAACAAAAGAAAACTGTTCAGGTGTGTGATCTTCATATGTATCTTCCCTCCATTAGGCATACTTCAGGCTCTACCCGGGAGCATCTTGCCTACAAACATGTCTGCACATAGGGAGAATACGGATAAAACTGAATCACCCCCATGGTATTGACATTTATTTACTTTGTGTGGTAAGTTTGGTAGAAAACTGAAAGAAAAGCTATCCTCAAATATATTGTATACAGTTTACATTTTTATATTTAGTGGCCACAGTGAGTGATATCAATGCTATAATTTTGGAAAAGACATTTGACCAATGGCATAATAATTTCTGGAGGTTAGGGACCCTTCATAAAATAGATTTCACTGTGTCTGGAATGAACAGGATTATCAAGGCCAGAGCAGAGTGAGAAAGTACCCAAGCAGAGGGCGAGACACAGACAGCTTCTCTGCATGGGGATGGGAGATGGGTCCTTTGAGAGCTGATCTGATGGCAACTCTTGGTGCTACAGAGAATGGCAGAAGGGAGGGCGCTTGAGAAATTCCTGTAAATAGTGGGTGCTAAGCAGGGGTGGCAGGAAGTGGCAGGATGAGCAGATGGAGTGGACACAGATATTACACAAGGGAAGCTCAAGGACTCTGAAAAATGGGCGGAGGGAGGGAAATAGAAGATGGCTTTCTAGAGACTTAGAAAACTTGATGTTTTCTAGACTGTTGGGTAGGCAGATACCACTGAACAATGTATGCTATCAAGAGGCCATTTTGGAGGGGAAGCAACACAATGGGATAGCACTGGGTTAGTGCAGTCTGCCCAACATGTTCCTGTGGCCACAGAAGCCAGGCAGCCAGAAATGAGAATTTGAAGAAATTGGGACACAGGGCTCAGGGAATCCTCTTTAGGTAACTGCTTATGTCATGGAATATAACAAATACAGCCAGGGAAGGAAAATACAAGTGACTAATATAGAGAAAGCCAGAATTCTGTGGACATAGCTCAGGGAAGTTACTATGTGTATGGCAAAAAGATAGAAGCAACCAACCAGAACAGGTTAGTGGCTAAAGAGGGAAAAATGATTTACTCTTTGTTCATGTCAGGGTTTCCATGGAGGCCAGGTGACCACAAACTCACTACATAATCAGGGGAAAAGGGCTTCCCAACTGTAATAACATCATCAGTGTGAGCAGGGTGAGGTCTGAAGAAAGATGCCAATGTAATAACAGGAAAGGAACCCTTAGGAGGACAGAGACCTTATAATACACGTGGCATGACCAAAAGGAGCCAAGGAGACGGGGTCTGAAACCCCAGAGAGGAGACGGATGTGCTGTGCCAGCCTCGTGACAGCTCTGAGAAAGCATCTAGAGACAAGAATGGAAAGAACATGGATGGACTTGGAAGTGAGAGCAGGACTTTCAGACACAACACAGGGACGGCCCCTGCTCCACTGGTCAGCGGAGACCACATGCTGACGAGGGAGGGCATGGGGACTCACTTGGGGATTTCAGCATACTGGAAGCTGAGGAAGTTTCAATAGAAAGGAAAGGATAATGGGTCCACACAGAAGGAACAGCTGAGGCTGGACAGCCTGTGTGTGCCGTGGGTGCCTCAAAAGCCACGAGCTGGCCGGGTGCTGGAGCGAGTCCCAGGAGCTGCAGGGTGGAGTGGTACGTGAGAGTTTTATCTGAGGCTGAAGACTGAAGACAGTGAAGTGAGGGGCAAGCTCGTGTGGGCAAGGGATGCACAGAACTGGTGAATCAGAGCCGCTCCCCCGCAGCCATCCGAGCGTGCAGGCACATCAAGGCAGGAAAGGCTGAGGTACATAAGAGCTCTGAGACCAATGGTGCACCAGGGAGGCCACAGGAAAGAGAACGTCGATGGGAAATGGTTTAGGACAGAGTTCTGGAAATGGCAAAGAAAGGAAAACAAAACAAAACAAAACCAACCAACCAACCAACCAACCAACCAACCAACCAACCAAAAAAGACCTGTGCTTGTCTCTAGATGGTTCTTAGCATCACTGAATTGTTTTTGAAAAGGAAAAAAAAATCCAATCTCAAACAAACAAACAAACAAGGAAAAAAGTGACACAGTTTAGAACAGGACTCAAAGGTATGTAAGATTAGTCAGAAATACCGATGAATAAACACAAGAGACTCAAAGTAAACTGGCTGGAAGCAAGGCCATCGTGTGTGAGCAAGGTGAGGACTGTGTGAACAAGCTGTTGAGAGCACTGCCGGCCCAGGAACAAGCTGCCATCTCTGCAGGCTGGAGATCCACCCTGCCATGTGCACCATCTGCCCGGAGCTGCAGACCCTCCTTCCCTACAGCGTGTCTCCTGCAAGTGATATAGTCAAATGTTGATGCAGCAGCCAACACACAAGAGAGCTCGCTTCTCAGCTTCCCAGTGTCCCACAGGGATATATGGGCTTTGCAGAGCACCGTGAGCAGCCAGGTTGGGAGAGAGACATTACAGGGGAGAGACAGTACAGGGGAGAGACATTACAGGGGAGAGACAGTACAGGGGAGAGACATTACAGAGGAGAGACATTACAGGAGAGAGACAGTACAGGGGAGAGACATTACAGGGGAGAGATAGTACAGGGCAGAGACATTCTAGGGGAGAGACAGTACAGGGGAGAGAGAGAGTACAGGGGAGAGAGAGTACAGAGGAGAGACATTTTGGGGAGAGACATTCTGGGGAGAGACATTCTAAGGGAGAGACAGTACAGGGGAGAGAGAGTACAGGGGAGAGAGAGTACCAGGGAAGTCTGGCAAAGAGCCACCTTAGCTTTGTTTCAATGGACATCATAAAGCATGGGCTAAGAGAATGGTAGCCCAATGTCTGGCATTTGAGACCTAACAGCATGTAGCATGTTTATGGCATGCATTAGGCTGCAAACTGGAGTCTGGGGCTGGAGTACAGAGCAGAGACTTCAGATCTGGTAGACAGAGGAGGGGCTAGGAAAGCACAGGTCGTGCTGCAATAAACGTGACTGCTTTAGAAGACTATAAACAGGTGGTTTTATGAAAAAAAGAAATCTGTGTACTTAGATTCAAAAATTAAATGCTTCAGTCTTGTTTGTATAAATAAGAGAAGTGCAAGCGTCCCTAATTACAGCAAGTTCTACAAGGCTATGACTGATTATAACTTGGCAAAAAATTAGTCCAACTGAGAAAGCGAGAGAGAATGGTGGGAAGAGTAGGTAAGGTTTGGAGTGAGGAGAAAAGTGGCAAAGGAGAGAAAGCTTTCATTAACAGTTCGAATCTAGTAGAAGGAAAACTCAAAACAAAGAACCCAGACTCATTTTTATTCAAAGCAAGCTCTTAGTCAGTGTATCTTTACTCCGAATCCTTGAACACACGCTGATGCTATTTTCAAGTCCACCTTTCGTCCATGCTACATTTAGCCCTCTCAGACAGGGTCTCTGCTGAGTCTGCTTCTCGTATCTACGGGACAATGTCACATCTAGTGACTTCTGCCTCAACACTAGATGCTGTGATACTAAACATTACTGTGAGGACTGCTGGGTTTTGTTTTAGCAGCTAGTTCAATTTCTGGCCAATTATGAACTCATATAGATTTTACATTTGATTAGCTCAAGTTTATAGAAACGCCAACTGTATCCAAAGACCATCTAACTTACTCTGCCTCCTCTGAGGCTCTTATGGGATCGTGGCTTCAAGCACAATTGCTCAAAGAACAAGGTATTTCTTTCTAAGCTGAGCCCTTTCTGAGTTGAGAACCATGACTATGGAACACTCACATGTTTCTGTACTGACAGGCTGGGATACAACACGGTCCTTCTTCCATTCCCACCTCTGTAGGAGCTGCTTACCCTCATCATGTGCAGTGTATTCAGCCTGGCTTGGTGGAGGACCCTGTGGTAGTTGAAATGAGATGTCCTCCGTAGGTTCATGTATTTGATTCCTTGGTTAGTGATGCTTTTCAGGTAGAATTAGAAGGTGTGGCCTTGCTGAAGGAGGTGTCACTGAGGGCAAGCTATGAGGTTTCAAAGCCACCTGACATTCTGATCTCTCTGTCTCTCTGTCTCTCTGTCTCTCTGTCTCTCTCTCCCCCCTCCCTCCCTCCCTCCCTCCCTCTCTCCCTCCCTCCCTCTCCCTTCCTGCTCCAGCTGCAGCTGTTGTGGTCATGGCGGCGTATTCTGGCAACATAGAAACATGTATGCACACAGGAGTCACAGTGCCCGAGGCTCCAGATTAGCTCTGAGGAGCTGCTGAGCTCTGCCTAGGCCTCGCTTTTCACACTACAGTGAAGTGGTGTAGACGAATGTGGTATCCATCCCTCCCTCAGGTTTCCCTTCTCCCAGGGACCAGTCTTGAACTTCCTACTGTTTAGAGCCTAAAACTCACCATCTCATACAGTTTCTCTAGTTATGGTGAGACATGTTGTAAGTTGGATGAATGTGGAGTGAACATATACAGTTTCAGTTTCTCCCGAAGGTCTTTCTATGAATATGGGCAGTTTGTACAGAAGAAATCTCACAGTTCTCAGGATCAGTTACACACTCACTCATCACAAGAACATTTGTGCGTTCCTTCGGTAAACGTTACTAAGGGGCAGCAACAGGCTCAGTGTTGTCCTGGAGGCTTGGAAACAAAATGTCCTGCATTCATGAGGCATGTTAGATGGTGCACATTGTCCTGGCTCCTCTAAAGCAACCCTCTCTGCCGTCATCTCTTTCATTAAGATTTCATTGCTGTGAGAAATGACACGGCCTTTTGCTTACATAGATTGCTATGCCGTGGGCGCTGATATTTGTTTTGTGTGAATACAGCAAGGAAGGAACTACTAGAGATGAGGAAATGCAGGCAAGGTGTGCAGTCTCTGACACAGGTCATGAGCAGCACACAGAACCCTAAGATGAGCAGCCTAACTCTGCATCACGCCTACATGAGAGAAAGGGAAGAAACCTCCTGAGGGAAACTGTAATTCAAAAGCATAAAAAAATTAGCAAGTGATTTAGTGAGTGTGTTTGGGCAGAATTTTGTCTTCCTTTTCTCTAGTTGATTGTGAGAAGAAAGGCAATTCTGCATTTTAAATTTGAAAAAAGAACAGAAAGCCATTCTGTATAAAATCTTACTCCTTGGGGAAGCTGAGGAGGGAGGTGAAGGTGATATTACCTTAGCAACCTAAAATGATGTTTTCAGAACAGTAATTCCTATTAGGCACCTCAAGCAAAAGCTACCCAAGAACCACACCAGAATGATATCATCGCATTTAGAGAATTGAAATGGATATCAAGCACAGAGGAAGAGGAAGTGACGTGTATAGATCTTGAACTGAGAAACTGAGACATGGAACCATTTGCAGCCATCTGGCCTTGAACTTGTGATTCTCCTGCCTCAGCTTCCCAATTGCTGGGGATCACAGGTGTGCAACATCATACCCAGCTTGGAAATCTATTTCACTTAACTCACACTCCCCAACATTAAAGCCCATAATATCCTCCTGTGAATAAATGGTCATGTGTATGTGTGTGTGTGTGTGTGTGTGTGTGTGTGTGTGTGGTCCTGAATCACTCTTGAAATTACTGCTCTAGGAAGAACTGTGATTCAACTTTCAGAGTGAACATTAAATCAAATTAAAATCACTCTTAGAGGTCAAACCTAAGCTCCCTGCACCAGCAGTGCAGGGAGTCCTAAGAAGAGAACCAGAGCGGTAATGTAGTTAGATATTAAACTTTCATCCAGCAGCAAATGATGAGAGTGAAATACGAGACACCACGAATCTGCAGTCGCACATGATGAATGTTCACATATCAAATGCTACACATGTTTAAAAATTAAATAGCTTTAGAAATTCTGATTTATGTTATCTTAATAAGAATATTCTGTAGAAAACAGAATCATTAACAACCTTGGCCATATGTGCTGTTACATCCTTAATGTTATCTCTGATACTTATTTCTGGAGAGTCACAAATGATTACAAAGTTACCTTGTAGCCCAGCATGGTGGCAAACACCTTTAATTTTAGCACTCAAAAGGCAGAGGCAGGCAGATCTCTGTGAGTTCAAGGCCAGCATGATCTACAGAGTGAGTTCCAGGACTGGCAGGGCCACATAGTGGGACCCTATCTCAAAAGATCCAAAAAGTTACTATGTCTCCTTAAGGCAGTTACCTGAACTTCTTGGACAATAACCTGCAGAACTATCCAGGAGCAACACACACTCTTTGGCAAGGTTTTGGTGGTGGAGGTTCACCTGTTTTGCCCAGGAGCTCACCCGGCTCTTTCCTGTTGGCTGCAAGGCTAAGGTGTCCTTCCACTGTGGCTGGTATGTTGGGATTAACTTCTTACACCCACCCCCAACTCCAGCTTTGTGATCCGGCAGTGCCTTACAAAGGGATTCGTGAACACCTCTCTTACAGGTTTTGGCTTCTATAGTCTCCATTGCTGTCCCTGTGCAGACTGCTGACAGGCAGTTATACTGGGTAGAGTAACTGCTGTGTTATTTTATATCCTTGCTCTCTTCAAGACTCTCCTCTTGTCTTCACTGAGTACTTATCGCTCTGGTATCCTAAGAACTCTGGCTGCACAATGGTTAGATTCTGGAGCCGCCTCAACAGGTCTGAACCCAAGTACTCCAGGCTACAATCATCTGTGTTTATTCCTCTCTCTCTCTCTCTCTCTCTCTCTCTCTCTCTCTCTCTCTCTCTCCCTCCCTCCCTCCCCTTCCCTCCCCTTCCCTTCCTCCCTCCCTCCGTCCCTCCCTCCCTCCCTCCCTCCCTACCCCTCTCCCTCTCCTTTCCTCCGTGGGAGCATATGTGTGTGTGTGTGTGTGTGTGTGTGTGTTTAGGTCAGAGTTCAACTTTAGGTGTTGTTCTCCAGGAGACATCCACTTTGTTTTGGAGACAGTCTCTCACTGGTCTGAAACTCCCCGCATGAGGGCCAAGATTCACCTCTTTCCACTGGGCTCCAAGGGCTGGGACTGAGTGTGTAGGCCATGCCTGCTTCTTTAAATGGGTCCCAGGGATTGAACTCAGGTCCTTGTGCTTGCAAGGCAAGCATTTACTAACTGAGACATCTCCCTAACCCTTGCCTTTATCAATAAAAAAAATATAATTAAGGAGTGACAACCCTCTCTTGGGCCAGGCGTGGTAGCCCGTGCATATAATTCCAGCTCTCCAGGACAGAGGAAGGCTGCTTCAGGTTCAAGGTTAGCTTAGATGTCAAATTCCAGAGGCTGCACAGCAGGATCCTATATCAGAAACAAAACACAGCCAAGCACCCGGCCACCCACCCATCCAAAAGAAAACCCAGAAATAAAAAAAGCAAAACAAAAACAAAGGAGAAAGAGGAGTATGCTTTCCTGTCAGTCAGGACACTGCTGTTAAGTCAGCATTTCTTCCTCCTTCAGCAGTAGCTTTGTCTAAACTCTCTCTGTCTCTGTCTCTGTCTGTCTGTCTCTCTCTCTGTGTTTCTGTCTCTCTCTGTCTCTCTCTGTCTCTCTCTGTCTCTCTCTGTCTCTCTCTCTGTCTCTCTCTCTCTCTGTCTCTCTTCTCTCTGTCTCTGTCTCTCTCTGTCTCTCTCTCTCTCTGTCTCTCTCTCTGTCTCTCTCTCTGTCTCTCTCTCTGTCTCTCTCTCTCTCTCTCTGGGTGTGTGTATTCTTCTTACAGTATGCACAGGTTTGTAGCTCTCAATTCTTTGAACCTCTTGCATCTGCCTCCGCCGGTCTGTTTTTATCTACTCCCCATAAGCAAATATCTAGAGTGTGAGGAGTAATAAGTCCCAGCACAGCAATCCCCACAAAAGGGTCTTTTGTTCAGAGTTGGTAATCTGGCGAGCCTACACAAACTTTCTTCCTAGAGAAGTCACCAGTAAGCTTAGTAGTCTGCTATAGATGTCTGTTCCTTTAGACTGGATAGATCTGTCAACATCAACAGGCTAATCTAGTACAGTTCTATGAATCTATAACTAGAGGTTTTTCAGCTCTCTTGGTAAGTATCGGAAATAGTACAGGCTCTTTGAAAAACTCAGACTTCTTTATGTAATCGAATATAATCTAAATGTATTCTAGCAACATGTCCGAATACAGGTAGTGAAAGACTAAGACAGTTTACACTACTCCTTAGAATGTCTGATGAGCAGGAAATCAAAAAACGACCTGCACCCAGATGCTTTCATTCATAATTCCCTTTGAAAACATGCTTCATTACAAGGATGTGAAGCTGAGCTCAGGTAAGAAACCCAAGCTGTGTCTTGGCAGGAATTAACTGTGTCTCCTAAATGACACCACACTGAAGAGTGCAGATAATTCACTGGCAGAGTTCCTCTCCGGACCCTGGTCCACGCTCTGGCACCGAGAGCCTGGAAAAGGTCTTTGCCGTATGGGAAAGGGACAGCCAAAACAAATCTGCCCACTGACTTATGGGCAACGAGCTCATATTCTCATTAAAAACTAATTTTGTTCTCACTCTCTCCACGTTGCTTGGACAGTGTATGCTTTTTTTAACCCAAAGGTGACTTTGAGTTCTCACCCCTAAATTACTGTCTCCTTAACCACTGGAGTTGGTTGAAACACTAAGTCTTCTTTTAGGTTTGATATTCAAACTCAAAACAGTTCTCTAGAGCTAGGCTCAGGAGGAACGGCGGTGAAAACTCATGTCCCTCTGCACACGTGGGGGCAGCTGCTGACAGTGTTCCTACTGAAAGATGACCTGCTACCAAATGAGGTTCTGAAACAAAATGATTTCATCTAGTTAGAGTCCAATATATTCTGATACTCCAACTATGTTTTGAATTCATAAAAAGTACCTTTTTCACCCCAAGATTTAAAAGGTTCATGCAAACATAAATCCACTAATCTCTCACACTGCCCTATGAAGTCAAAAGAGCATATTCTAACTGCATACAAAATACTTGCAAAATGAGCTTATAAATCAGCCATGTTTTCAGACTTACACACAGTGAGCTACAATCTATACCCCTCAATAAAGAACTAAGAGATCTTCCACAGAGATGCTGCACATTTTTAAACTGAAAGCACTTACTGTGGTAGTAAGACACATCTAGAGAGCAAAGCAGCAGCAAACGGCAGCTGTCTCTCTGGGGCAGCTTACCTATTGATGTAACTGAGGGCCACATAGGTCGGCTGCTGCAGTTCTTGCTTCTCTAAGACACGTGGATCTGTATCTGAAACAAAACACAATAATTTTTTTTTTTTTAGCGTTAGGTTTTTGGTTTTTTTTTTTTAACATCAGAATATATTAGACTCCCTAATATCAAGTAACAGAAGGTAAAGAGAGAAAAAGATTAATTTAGAATAGGAAAACTTAGTCCACAAAGCACAATGATTTGTTCATTCATTCATAAAAAAACAAGATATTACATTGCTTTTCAAGAAATTCCAAACATCAACAGTGATAAAATGCCCATCTGTCACACAAGCCCTTGCACAACCCCTCATAAATATTGGTTTTCACTGCCTGCAGTTACAATGCTGGCATGGTTCTCGCTGGTTAATCGGCCTAAGAAGGAAAGCCTCTGTTAATTATGCTCACTTCAATGCTGGAACAAATTAGTTTACATTGAAAAGCTCCATCAATTTGAAAATCTATGGAGTATTGTTCTTGTTCACTGAACACTTCTGAGTCCAGCTTCATATTCTGGAGGGCTCGTCTCCGCTGTGAATGTATAATGAATTGATTATAGCTTTTCTAGACTCTTAATCAGAAACCCTCTCAGTGCTTCAGAGTCGACAAACAAGACATTCATGAGGGGTTTTCCCCTCAAAGGGGCAGAATCCCCCACACAGCAACATCCGGCAACGGCACTTCTCTAGTGCAGGCCGGTAATGAATGGACTCCTCACAACCAGAAGCATATTCTCAGGCTTCCCATGTGGAGAAATCACTTCCTGAATATACGAAAAAGAAATGATTATATAATAATACATGGGGCAGGTGAGTCACTGTGTATTGTTTCCATGAAGAAAGGTTAAAGCACGTCACACCAATTTCTTTTCATTAAAACCTCACCCAAACCATCACATGACTGAAGTCTCTTCCCTGCGTTCGGCAGTTTCTCCTGCTCGGATGTCATGACTGACATGGTTTCAAGCACCTTAGCGATGTGTTTACCACAACAGTGGATTTGAGATATACGAACTCCAGAGTGTGTTAACAGGTGATGGAGGAAGGGAGAGACACGGTGGCCCAGGACATGAGCGGTAAAAATGATCAGGTTTGCTTTTGACTATCTGACTATTCAACTGGGCAGCAGAGCCAGCTTTATTCAGTATGTCCAAGCTAAGAATCTCACGTTCACTCTATCATTTTTCCTATGCCAAGAATTCCAGGGAACTCTATTTAGAAATCTTCCTTCCTTGGGTCTCTGCCACTGTAAGCCCTTGAAAGCTGAATTAGAAAAGAAGAGACAAAGAGTCTCTGAAAGGCTCCATCAAGCCTGGTGTCAAGGTTTTGGCAGAGCAAATGAGAACAGATCAGTAATTCGCATTTCCTCCCCTTTTATATCCAGTTGGGTCTGCAGCTGAGGCTGCAGCTTGGTCTCTGGTTGAGCAATAAACGCAGTTGTTGTCTAGATACAAGGAAGGCACTTTCCAAGGGGACATGATTTTCAAACAGAACCCTTAACACTTATCCATGTCTGCTGTAATCTCAACAAATCTTTGCTTTTCTGCGCAGAATGTGCTTGCTGGAGGGGAGTCTACAGAACCATGGTTCAGAGGGCAGAATGGTTTGTCTACATAAACAACCACTGGCAAAGCAACACGGGCCATGGGTGCAAATGGTGACGTGTGCCAAAGTAACAGATGACACTGGAGACAGGAATCATGAAGCTGGGGAGGAGGGGAGGTTAGGAAAACAAGGTCATAGCAAAAATTCCAGCGCAAGGTCTCTCAAGTCTCCACCAAGCGATCTGAATTCGAGCTTTGGTGTGGATGGGCAGCTGCTCTTTGGAGATGTGACATCACAGAGAGTTAGGGTGAAGGAATGAGCACTACTAGGAGTCTACAATCTGTTGATCGAAGGGGTGACGGATTCAGAAGCCAGTAAACATGTTAGGCCATCTTTCGTTTTTCTTTGTTCTTTCTCTTGGCTTCCAGTCAAAGAGTCTTCCTGCAAACCGTCTTCTAAATCGTTCCAAACTGTTCCTCATTATGTGTGGTGTACTTTCTAAGATGATTTAAATGTTGTTTTCTCAAGCTATCCTGAATTTAATTTTTTCTCTTTTATTAGTGTGTTTGTGTGTCCGTGCAGGTATATATATTTATATTAAATTTTCTATTTCAGGCTTGTAATAATTTGAATCTTGAAGTTTTTCTAAAGACTTGTGTGTTGAAGGCTTGTATTCAGCCCATGGTACATGTGGAAGGTGCTAAGGCTTTGTGGAGGTGGGGTCTAGTGGAAGAAGTTAGGTCACTGGTGATGTACCCTTGAAGCCATGAGGAGACCCTGTCCTCCTTCCCCAGCTTCCTAGCTGACAAAGCCAGCATATTCCAGTCAGTTACTTGTGCCCAGCTATGGGCTTCTGCTATAACATGCCTGATAGCAATGCAGCCTAACAGTCGCAGGCTGACATTTAGGAACTGTGAGCCACAATAAAACATTCCTCCTCACAAGCTGAGCCTCAACTGTTTCACCATGGTAACGGATATCAGATTAACGCAGGAAAAGTTCTAGTACCTCTCTGAAGAAGGGGATTTAAATATCTTCTAGAACATACTACAGCTCTCTGATGGTTAAATGAATGGTGTTGCTGTTAACACCACACAGACTGAATGGCAATCTTGTTTGACAGAGCATCAAGCATATGCAACATCCAGTGTGTAAAGCAAGGTTCTAAAATTCTATCTTATTTTCCTTCAACATATTCTACAACCTATGTTTGACTTATACTTACATTGCCTCAAGTTGTAAGGCAGACTTCAGGGAGCTTCCAAATGTCACCTTTTCTGAAACAAAACAACCACTGGAAGCGCCTTAGGTATAAAGCACCCTCCCCACTTTCCCCCTAGATTGTAGACTCCAGTCATCAGTAAGACACCAGAACATTCTGAATAAATATCCCCAGACCTCAAACTTCTTTTTAGACTAAATGGCTCTTCAACGCAACCCTAATGAGAACATCCGCCAAAGGTGTGCCACCTTGGAAATGAGATGATGTACTTGGCACAAGTCAGGAGAGACTGAAACAAGGGACTTGAGAGACAGCATCAACTGCTGGTCCCAAATAAACCTGGGGCTGTCACTTGCTTGCTGGTTGCTGTGTGGTGATTATGACTTGCTGTTTATGAGTTTTAATTATGCCACTGAGCACTTCACATCCAGTAAAAGTATAATAGCTGTTTTCATTATTTCTTCTTCTCTGATGGCAACATAACTTTCTGATGGTAAAAACCCTCATAGAAAAAGACTGGAGAGATACACTGGCTTTATGAAGTAGGATGCTGCCCCAGCTCTGTCAGGATCTTGTCCAGAGATGATGAAGGCAAAGGCAACATTATCACCTGGTACCAGAGGGTCTCTCTAACCACTTGATCGTGCTGAGCTTTAGAAAGAAAAGCTTCTTTATACACACACCATGCCGTTCAGGAATGGTTTTGACCACAGTAAGCCACTGCAATGGGTAATCTAAAAAGAAAGAAAATGTGTATATAATGTCATCTCTCCAACAGTTTTCTGGCTTGTTCATTCGAGGTGCCAATAAAATGAGGACGTGAACTGCTGGCTGCAGCTCTCACAGATACAATCCACATCAGCGTGGTCTGTAGATAGAACACTCATGTTGTTCTCATTCACGTGGTGTGAGCTGTATAGTGTGGCCAGTGTACAGGGACACACGGCAGCACCCTTCCACTGTCGCATGATCAGAAGAGTCAGGAGGACAACCTCTCAGTGGGGCAAGGCAGGGCCAGACAGAGAGAAGACACGGACCACCTTGGAGCACCCCTGCTAAGTTTCTAAAGCAGCAACCTAGAGACAGGCTAGCAACAGCTATCTCTATCATCATCTTGGGGAGGGGGCAGCATTTTGTTCTATGACAAGGACTGAAATCTTTAGCACCAGACCCAGGAACAATGGAAAAGCTTTTCCTAGCTGTGATCCTAGCAACTCAAGGCTTCACAGACTGAATTGAATGGCAAAGTCTGTCCTCATTGTCACAGTATTAGCTCTAATTGCTTCTCAAGTAATAGCAGCTAATAAAAGAAGGTCAAGTAAAAATTTTAAAACAAAATAAGGTGATGGTTGAGCCCAGGAAGGAACATTCAAACTCCCTTCAGTAAGAACAAGACATGTGATGTGTATGACAAACGGCCCACAGCCCACCTTGCTGAATCCCTAAGGCCCTTGTTCATCCGCACTACAGTCTCCATCACTGGGAACCAATGACAAGCAATGCTTGGGACATGTGACTTGTTTGTTTGCTTCAAGGGAGTCTCATGTAGTTCAAGCTGTAGATAAACTTGCTATGCAGCTGTAGATGACCTGGAATTCCCGATTCTCTGCTTCAACCTCCAGAACTGAGCACTGGGATGACAGGTGTGCACTACCACACTGCTTTTGTTTGTTTGTTTGTTTGTTGTGTTTGTGTACTATTTTCAATAAATATCCATTCCTAGTGCCACTGCCAAGCCCACAAGAAAACTCTATTGGTGTCATTTGGTGGGTCAACCAACACTGAGTAGTGAACTCATGGACTTTGGCCATGACTTACTTAGTTGTGTACCACTCCCGGACTTTATATACCCAGAATTACTTACAACTTAATAAAGCCAGAAACCAGCATTGCTGTCTCTCAACCAAAACTAAGAAAAAGTTGAGCAATGAGCTATCTGTAGGTTGTAAGGCCACTGTGAAAAGAAGATATGCTTTTGATCTGGAGAGAGACCTCCTTGACACTCTACAGTTTCCAAATACCACTTACTGTTTAAGAACATCACAACTGTGTGTGTATGTGTCGGGGAGGGGTGGCTAAAATGATGTGGGTAGGAGGCTGAAGGCTACAGCAGTAGAAGACTTCAGAGAGTCAAATACCTAGCCAGTGGGATAAGTGATTTTGAAGAGGAGCCCTTCCTTTCCTTTGTAATCATTCAGTGATTCTGATCCTAACTAATGAGTGTCCTCAGCTTCCATTCTTCCCCTCAGCTGCCAAACTTGCAAAGATAGATCCTCATTTTGCTACCACTCTCTCTCAGCATTCTGAGTAGTGCTTGTCAATCCCTCCTCTTTGTTCTCAGGACTTCCTGGACCACAATAATACTTTTCCCCTTCCACACTCTGCAGCTGTGAGGGGCTTGTCTCAGCTCTTCCTACTGCTGCCATCTTTTGCCCTCTAGTGCACAAATTCACACAGGCACAGACAGTGATTCATTCCATGATGGGAACATTAAAGTCTTTGGGTTAAACATGGTATATTCATCAAGCATGTTTGTTTCCTTGACCTTTCAGGGCACCCATGAAAATGTGGTAGCAGGTAGGAAAAAACCACCAAGGGGAGTAAACAGGCAACAGAGATAGGAGGTAAGTTTTGGGATACAACAACAACAACAACAACAAAATGAGAACATAAAAAGGCTTGGATAGAGTTATCTTTATCTCCAGACATATAGTTGGGACATAAGAGCCAGGAGCTGAACCTTGCAGAAGCTCCAAGGGACCCTGCACTAAAAGATGCCTGCTATAACATGGAGAAAGCTCAGAGCTTAAAACAGAGACCTCTTTAAGAGATCATGGAGAAAAACTAAGCAGGTCATGAAGTGCCTATGGATGGAGGGACAGCGAGGGAGAGGACAAGGTTAGAAACCATACTGCAGAACACTGGCAGCCAGTCAAACTCTTCTTCTACTCCATTAGACAGGTGTAGAGAAAGGAGAACCCAGATGTTGACATGTGGTGATTCCCTAATTAAATGATGTTCCTGTGGTTCTGTCTGTAGCCAACAAGCTCCATCTGTGCCGCCACCCACAGGCGTCTACCAGTTTTCATTGTGGTTGTGAAAGATAAGCCAGTAACAGCCAAGAAATGATGATTAAGCAGTGTGGGAAAGGTCTTGAGCCTGAGAGAAAGCCAACAAAACATGGGTAAAGTAGGAAGAGAGGGAAGGGAGAGGGCCAGGGAAGAAGAAAGGGACAGGCAGGTATGCAGGAACCAACCTGCAAACAGCGGAGGCCTACACATTTCTGTGACAAACTTCCTTAAATGCAGTTGGTGTCATCAGGGCTAGAACCACAAGCTCCATGCTCTGAGCCTTACTGAGCCAGTATTCTGGTCACCCACAGGTGAGGTCAGCTCACTGCTCCCAATTGTAACACTGGACTCCACGCACACTTTATAGTCATCTTACTAGTCCAGTACATTTTTCTTGCAACATTTATCTCATTTTTAAGACTAAATTTGTTGAACAATTTACAAAGATAGACTTTAAAAATTCATTGCTGGTCTACTTCAGATGCTGAAATAAATATTTCTTGTTGGCATTGGACTTTAAAAAAAAAACGGCTACAAGTATATATAACCCGCCTTGCTGAATGGATCAACTTTTCCTTAGTTTATAGACATGTCATTTGAAACTTTTCTTAGGCCATAATTTCCATTACAGGAAACTCAGTGCAAATTATACTGAGACTCTTGCCTTCCCCAATTCACTGTGAAATCCAGATGCACCTAAGTGTTGCTGTAAATTTTATGAGCTTGATATCTGAAAGTCAGAGAGTCTATACAACACAATAGCAGCATGTATTAAAAAGCATTCATGTTCACATATGGAGCCTGAGATTTCCTGCCACAAGTCAATGACTAAACATGATTGAACCAGGAACTCTCTAAACAATTCTCAGGCGGCTGACTTACGTGCAAACACTGCAGTTGCAGCTTGCCCTGTGAATAGCACGGACAGAGGTTCTGCTGTCTGCTTTATCAGTCCTTCAAATTCCTATGGTCACCCACTAAGGAGCTGTTTAGGAAACTCTGTTGTAGAAGTCAAATCTAAGCCAAAGGCTCTGTCAAAAATCCATGTCCACATGGTAGAGGCTGAGTCACTGAATGAGCATCCAGGGTGAGAAGTAAGACACAAGACACAAAGATAAGCATCAGCTCAGAGAGTTCTGAGATCAGACAGGCCAAAGGCACAGACCCAGTAAGCCACTGCATCCCTGCAGAGATGAACAAGGATACATGTTCAGAGCACTACAAAAGGAGGCAAAATACTAGGAGAGGAGGAGTCCTGTGGGAAGGATTTACTGATGGAGCCCACAGTGAGTCACTCACAGGCGATGGTGGGAAACTAGTGTGGCTTTAAGGTAGCAGGCACTGAGCTGAAAATCTGTGGGCATTACCGAAGAGCAGCACGGTTGACCAGACAATACTCATTAACTCTAGATTTTTAAACAGAGATACTTGAGGAGGGTGGTTCTGAAGTATGGGCAATCCTCTGTGAAGGACACTGGGAGGAGGGTGCTAGTGGATCCTGTAAGATACCCTCCATTGCACATAACCAGGTAATCCACTACAACAAAACCACCTGACCTCCAATGGCAGTGCCCAGCTGAGGCCCTGCTGGAAACCCACGTGGTGTTTGTGAAGAATGGAGCTACTCCATGTAGCTGGGTTTTCCTACGTTCTAAATCAAGAGCCTAGAAGGCTGCTCAGTGGGCAGCAGGACAATGACACAGGGTGGTTGGGACCTAGGTCTTAGAAGCCCTGGATTTCTTACTTGAGTCAAAGAAACTGAATTCATTTCCTAAAAGACATCCTGAATTCTTGAGAGCTCAGTTGGTAAAGGGCTTGCCTTGGAAGCACAAAGACAAGTTCAAAGCCTAGCAACCACATAAAAATTCTGAGTGTAATGGCATCACTTAAAATCCTAGGGCTGAGGAAGCAGAAACAAGAAGAACCCTGAGGTTCACTTGTCAGCTTGTCTGACTGGTGAGCTCCAGGACAATGACAGGCCCAACCTCAAAGGAGGTGGATGGTACCTAAGGTTGACCTCTGACCTCCACAGGCATGTGTATATCAACTACCTATATACAACTTTGTGTACATGTATACGTGCTCAACACACACACACACACACACACATGCACACACACACTACAAAAAGCTCTTAATGATTCAAGACAAACCAACAAATATATAAATTGCTCCTGAAATGTGGCATGATTCTCTGTGAGACTCAGGGCACCTTTTGAAAGAAATTTTCTAAGACTCAGAATAGAGAATAGCTTGAGCAGGTGAGTAGGAGGAGAAAGTAAACAGTATGTGAAGTTCAGGGTGGCTTGTATGTAAGAGGCGTGAAGTGCAGAGCAAGCTTTTCCTGGAATGGCTGAAAGGCTCTCTTGATAGTCAGCCTTAATCTCAAAGGTAAGGCAGAGGCCCTGGGGGAGTAAGCTAAGCTGGCCACTATTAGAGAACAGTCATGAGTGGTAGGGGAAATGGGAAACTGTGAGAGAACACAAGATTAGTGAAGGAAGAAACGGAAACACACGATTTTTCTTATGTTATGGAATGAGCATCTCATTATCAACAATAAAGAACCTCAAAGTGTGGAAACGACTTCACACATGCTGCTCCTGTGTGAAATACGCTGTGCAGAACCAAGGTGTTGGAGCTTGAGAGAAGAGAGGGATAAAGGGCTCCTGATGCAGACAGAAACGGAAGTGCTAAAGAATCTCACCATACCACCACACATTCCAACAGGCAGAGCCAAGGAATGACCTCAAGACAGAAGAAATTCAAGCACCCTGATTAAAGATGCTATCCTGAAACTCAGCCAATAGTCATCTCTGCAGGGATAAGGACAGGCCTAGGGGCACACGGCATTTGAAACCAAGTAACTGGTACAATTCACAGCTGAGGATAAAAGGCCGGGAGAGGGTGAGTCAAACGGGGGTCTTTAATTCAGTGTTTAGTGGATCTGGTATGGACTCTCCAAGGTCTACTAAGGGAATCACCCTCTTGCTATACTCTTTGCTTTTCCTTTTTATATCTCTGGCTATAAGCCTAGCCTTTAATGGCCGAGCCACATCTCCAGCCCTGGTTTTACTTCTTGGTGTTAAGATAATATGCCACTCTCTACAAATCCAGCTGCCCCCATTCAGCGTCAGCTTCATAAGCCTTAGGATCCTTTTTTTGTCTCTAAAATATTGCTAAGAACAGTGCTTTCAGCCTACATTGAAAATAAGGAATGACTCTCGAGTGTAAGGTGGCGCTATGCTGCTCAGAGTTTTAGTCCATCAAGCATTGTTGAAATGAAGCCTGCCACTACTGTGCACTGTCTACACTTTATAGTCAGCAGCAGAAGGATACATAGGAAAGTTCTAAAACTCATCACTCAAGTGTGAGTCGTCACGGGCTGCATGGTGTCTGGAATAAACATTTCCGTCTTCTTCATATCTCGCTGCTCTGGAACATGGCCGCCTGGTATGAGGCTTACATTTCCCAGCATGACATCATCTTCCTCAGGTCTACATCCCCTGAGTCTGCATCCTGGTCAGTAAAACACAGGACTTTAGAGAAGTCTCCTTGAGAATGTGTGCCTCTCTTTGCAGTAATTTTCGTCTAGGGTGATTGGAAGAATGACTATGACTCCTGTATGTACTTCAGTATGAGATAATCTTGTACACGGAAGTCATTCTAGGCAAAGCCGAGCAGGAGTGGGTGTGGCTGAGCAGTGAAGTCCCGCCTCTCTTCTGGCCTGGCCAGCATCAGTACTTCTGCAACTGAGAGAATGAAATTCTCTTCCACTTCAGATCCTGTCACTCAATGGCTTCTCAGCAAAGAAGCCAAATCTTCATACAAACAATAATACAACCAATACCCTGACAGTCAGAATGCTAGCTCAAAGTTCTACTGAGTAACATGAACTATTTTGTGTCTTTGCTTTTCTGTATTAAAAAAAAACTAGATTATATTGTATCATACTAAACGTATGAAACAATAACAACAATAACAGTAGAGTAACACCCACATTTCCATATTGTATGAGGCTAACGCTGCTGCAGGGGGATGACTAAGGAATGGGAGGAAGAAGAGAGGAACTTCATGTCGCATTATGGCTGCTTTGGTTGCTGAAGCCTTTCTCCAGTATTGGTTATTAGTGGGCAATAATGAAGCAAATTGCACATGCATATTGCTTGTGAGTTATCAACAATGCGATGAGCGGTAACCTTTGAAGCTGTCAGGATCTTTTCAGGGAGGCAATTAAAGTGAAAAATGAGAGTGTGCACAACTTCCATCACCCAGTACCGAGTGTCCCAACACCACCTACGAGCGCTGACTTCCGAGTGGGTGCAATCTGAATATTTATTAATGCAGATCTGTTCCCATTTGTTCATCTTCTTTTCTTGTAACCCAGGCTACCCTCACCTGACAAAAGGGATTTTTTTTTTCTTTAAAGGGCAACTCTGACACTATGAATCACATTTACCTGAAACTTACACACACTGTGACATCGTTCCTAGCTGCATTAAAATGAACCCTCTTTCCCTTTCCCCTTCAGGAAATGTAAGTTTAGGACAAGCTAGGATTCCAAAGGAGAAAGAAGTTGAGAACGAAGTAATCCCAAGTAGAAAAGCACTAAACAACCAAGCTGAAAATAAGCAAGAATAGCTGGTATTTACAGAAGGTCAAATGTAGGCGTATCAAGTACTGTGTGGTGGGCACTGGAGCACCATCCCCAGACACAAAAGAAGCCAAGCCTACCTCTAGCAGAGCATACTCCCTGCAACAGATGTTGTCATCCATAAATTTCATACTAGAGAACCATGTAGTCAAGTTACAAAATTAAAAAAAACATAAGACTTATCTTTTAAGTCAGTTTACAATTTTATGTTGTGTGCTATCTGTAGTTATCTCACGCACACGTGGTCTACGGTCACAGGATGGACACACTTGCTAGGGGAAGTACTTCATATTGATTTTAAACAGATTACAACAAATCTTAAGAAAAAAAACACTTGCTTTTCCACTAACATGTTTATGGTGTGACTGTCTTCGGATTTGCATACCGGTAAGAACTGGAGTGAAATACAAGAGACTCCCCTCTCCCCGGGCTGCCCTATGGAATGAAGCTCCCACACTGCAGAGACTGCTTTGTAAAAGAGCCTAAGGGTCCTCTCATCCACATAGTTACTGGCCTGGAGACTGCTGGCTCTCCACTAGAACTGTAGGTTAGCATCTCCTGGTTGACCGGACAGACTCTGAGGGCCTGCCCCACTCCCCAAAGACTCTAGTGTGAATCCAGACGATTACACTGAAGACTTTTGAGGCTTGGAAATCAGGAAGTAGGAAGTAGCTCAGTGGTGAAGGACTTGCTGTGTAAGTCTCACAACTTGAGTTGTTTCTTGGAACCAAAAAGGTGAAAGGAACTCTGCAGAGTTGCCTTTAGATTTCTATATGTATGCCTTCCCGACACATATCACATCACAGACAGACAGAGAGACATGCACACGTGAGCACACACACACACACACACACACACACACACACACACACACGGAGAGAGAGAAAGAGAGAGGGTTAGGGTTATGGTTAGACACACAGAAAGACAGAGACAGAAACACACACAGAGAGACAGAGACAGACACACACACACAGAGACAGATAGA